>NC_083226.1:158716387-159011387 GCF_032191835.1 Heteronotia binoei | reverse complement strand
CTGGCAGGAACTCCTTTGCATATTAGGCCACACACTTCTGATGTAGCCAATCCTCCAAGAGCTTACAAGCCTCTTTTTTGTAAGCTCTTGGAGGATTGGCTACATCAGGGGTGTGTGGCCTAATATGCAAAAGAGCTCCTGCTAGAATTCCAACCCTGGCTGTGGCACTTGCTTACAAAAAACTGTACACAACGGGAATAAAAATCTCAGTCTTTTTTGAGCCTGTGGGCACATTTGGAATTTGGATACAGTGCAGTGGGCACAGCCACAAAATCACTGCCACGGGAGGCGGAGCCAGCCATGAAAAGACTGCCATGGCTTGGCCATCAGTCACACAGTGATCCTTGTGCTGTGGTGGCAGCTGCTGCTGCCACAGCAATGTTTTTGAAAATCTGCCCCTCCGAGGGCCAATAAGAAAACTTCCTGGACAAAAGCCCCAACTGGTCCCACCTGCTTTCTAAGAGCACTTAGTGGGTACCAGGAAAGGTGTTAGCAGATGCCAGGGTGCCCACAGGTACCACTTTAAAAAGGTAAAGGTAGTCCTCTTTGCAAGCACCAGTCGTTTCCAACTCTGGGGTGACGTCCCATCATGACGTTTTCACAGCAGACTTTTTTATGGGGTGGTTTGCCATTGCCTAGCGTTGGCCCCGTGGTGCAGAGTGGTAAAGCAGCAGTACTGTGGTCTGAACTCTCTGCTCACAACCTGAGTTCGATTCCAGCGGAAGCTGGATTCAGGTAGCCAGCCCAAGGTTGACTCAGCCTTCTATCCTTCCAAGGTCAGTAAAATGAGTACACAGCTTGCTGAGGGGAAAGCGTAGATGACTGGGGAAGGCAATGGCAAACCACCCCATAAAAAGTCTGCCGTGAAAACATTGTGAAAGCAACATCACCCCAGAGTTGGAAATGACTGGTGCTTGCACAGGGGACCTTTCCTTTTCCTTTTCCTTTGCCATTGCCTTCCCCAGTCATCTACTCTTTCCCCCCAGCAACCTGGGTACTCATTTTACCGACCTCGGAAGGACGGAAGGCTAAGCCAATCTTGAGCTGGCTACCTGAAACCTTCCGCTGGGATCGAACTCAGATCGTGAGCAAAGCTTAGGACTGCGGTACCGCAGCTTTACCACTCTGCACCACAGGTACCGCTTTGGGGACCCCCAATCAAGCCATTTGCATGACCATTGCTGAGGTAAAAGAACCTTTATATCTACTAGATATTTTTGCCACCTTTCATTCAAGGAGCCCAGAGTGGTGTACAGGAATCTCCACTTGTTTTTTAATCTTACAGCAGCCATGAATTAAAAGCTCAGAGGGGCAGTGATGCTCTGTATTCTTGGTGCTTGGGGAGGGCAACAGTGGGAGGGCTTCTAGCATCCTGGCCCCACTGATGGATCTTCTGGTGGCATCTGGGTTTTTTGGCCACTGTGTGACACAGAGTGTTGAACTGGATGGGCCATTGGCCTGATTCAACATGGCTTCTCTTATGTTCTTATCCTTGGTTCCTTAATTAGTGCAATTATTTACATCTGTACTGATGCCACCTTTTTTTGAGAGGAAACGTAGCCAAGGGGGAGGGGTTGGAGTGGATGAACACAGAATGCTTAACCTTGCCCCCAACACCCATACCTCTGCTCCGACTAATCACCCCATGTGGATTTCCCTGCATAGCTCAAAAGGTTGTGTTTTGAATTCCTTAATGGGTGACAGTGGGCTGATGCCTATGGAGGAACGTGAGCAGAGAAACAACATCTGAGGAAAGGGTTCTTTGCATGTACTTGATCTCCATCTAAAATCTAATCTCCCTCCACACAGCAAGCAGCTTTTCTTTTTCAAAGATGCCAAGGCCAACATCAGTGATCCATTTGTACAAAAAAAAAAAAGTAGTTAGCCCTGAAACTGCTGTATAAGTTAAGAGTTTTTAGAAAAACATGTTAGCCAGGTGTCTACATCTTAGAGCTCATTGGCAGCAACAGGAAAATTGAAAACATTTTTTAAGTACAGTAATGCTTATGAATCATCCACGGATGGATCCCCCACATGGATTTCTAGAACATCCAGTTTAATCACGGGATCACAAATTACTTCACATTCAACAGGAAAAACACGTGGCTGGAGATAAAGCCCTTTCACGAAACCAAGGGATTTATAACAAGCGTTTAAAATCCACAGCATTTTGGACTCATTGCAAAATGGTTAATGGTAGAAGATTATCAGCAGAAATCAGAACATTTGGGCAAGGTGCAGAAAGAAATTCAGGAGGGTGCCTGAGACAGGTGTGTGATGAAAATGGGAACTGGCAGTAAACCCAGCTTTCTTTTTCAGGCTGAAGGTGACAGCATCTCTCCCAGACCAAGCAGAATGACCTACTCTGTAATCTTTAGTCAAACTCAGGATTCCTCCTTCTCCTCCTCCTCCTCATCTGAACATATAAAGGTGCCTTGCACCAAAATCAGATCTTTGGTCAATTCAGCACTATATTTGCTATTCTAACTGGCAGCAACTCTCTGGGTCTTGAGCACCAACACCTTGGGCATGCGCGAAGCCAAGTGCTCCACAACAGACCCCTGGAGTGGAAACCAACCCTGAAAATCAGAGATTTTGTTCCCACAGAAAGAAGACGACTGCAGATTTATACCCCGCCCTTCTCTCTGAATCAGAGACTCAAAGTGGCTTACAATCTCCTATATCTTCTCCATCCACAAGGGACACCTTGTGAGTTGGGTGGGGCTGAGAGGGCTCTCACAGAAGTTGCCCTTTCAAGGACAACTCCTATGAGAGCTATGACTGACCCAAGACCATTCCAGCAGCTGCAAGTGGAGGAGTGGGGAATCAAACCTGGTTTTCCCAGATAAGAGTCCATGCACTTAACCACTACACCAAACTGTAGAGAGAGAGTCTAGCTGCTACCCTCAGTCCTGAGGAAGGAAGCTCAAACCTGGTTTGCCAGATTCCTTCTCCAGCTAGTGTGTTTGTCTTCAATCATGGTTTGGAACAACTTTGTGTTCTTAACTCGGGACTGTGGAAAGACTGTCTGGCCAGCATCCAACTGGCAAGCCACATCAGGCAGCAAGCGGTCCTATTTTTCATGTCTGCGTCTAGAATTTGATTGCAGGTATTTGAGAAAAGCAGCACAATTCGTTTGCTGTAAACTGGGCGAAGGGTCCTGGGGCCTGACTGATGTAAAGCTTTAGGAGGGGCCTGATGGGGAGAACGGATACACCTCCTCTCGAGGAAGCACCAAGCTGCTAGCCATTGCAAAGACAGTATCTAATAGCTGCCTTCAGGAAATTGAGTCGTCTCAGTCTTCAATTCTGCTTAAATGAAGAACATGTTTGCTGTTCCACCCCACCCCCGCTTTTGTGCGTCACCCATTCTGTACGTCTGCCTGAAAGATCAGAAATTACTCTTCACTTTCTAACTTAAACTAAATAAGTCTGTTTGGACGATGGACTTGGAATACTTTAACAAAGGCAACAAAAATATATCTGAATTATTTAGAACTGTGGTTTGACAGAAATCCTTATGCATACTGAAGCTTTGCATCATACAGGGGTGGAATTCTAGCAGGGGCTCCTTTGCATATTAGGCCACGCACCCCTGATGTAGTAATCCGCCAAGAGCTTACAAGGCTCTTTTTTGTAAGCTCTTGGAGGATTGGCTACATCAGGGGTGTGTGGCCTAATATGCAAAGGAGCTCTTGCTAGAATTTCACCCCTGGCCTCATATATATTTTACATAACAGCTCATGAAGTCTGGCCATGGGAGCTAAAATGAATAAATTGACTACATAGTTTTCAGCATTGGAGTTTGGGTTAGTGAGGAATAAGAATGGGAAGAAGTTCCACCAGTTCCTAAATATTCCTAGCTTGCTTCCTTCTATTAGCCTGAGATTAAAGAACAGCACCCTAGTTCAGCTCCAGTGAATGAGAACGCCAGAATACCAATTCGGGCACATGTTCAAATGGACATCTCCTTGAAATCAATGCAATTTATACAGAGAGCTTCTACAGCCAGGTGCTCTTTCCAGCATGCTTGACTGAAATAGATCTCCTTAGCTGGATCTGAACACTGACAGATATTGACAGCATTAAAACTGGGTGAGCCTTATCCTGGGGTGGAATTCTAGCAAGAGCTCCTTTGCATATTAGGCCACACACCCCTGATGCAGCCAATCCTCTGAGAGTTTACAAGATTCTTTTTGTAAGCTCTTGGGGGATTGGCTACATGAGGGGTGTGTGGTCTAGTATGCAAAGGAGCTCCTGCTAGAATTCCACCCCTGGCCTTATCAACTCCTCTGCAGGCACAGAACCCCCTGCAGGTGACTGTGTAGAGATGGTGAAGAAGACGGATGGCAGCCTAAGCTAGGGAGGTTGGCTGCGCCCAGGAACAGCACATGGGCTCTTTTTCTAGCAGGAGCTCCTCTGCATATTTGGCCATGCCCCCCTGATGTAGCCAATCCTCCAAGAGCTTAGAGCGCTCTTGGTACAAGGCCTACTGTAAGCTCCAGGATGATTGGCTACATCAGGGGGACGTGGCCTAATACGCAGAGGAGTTCCTGCTAAAAAAAGAGCCTTGGGTAGTACTGATCATGGGCCACAACATACGAGGGCAACAAAGGGTCTGGCCAATCGCTTGTGTACCTGTGGCTCCTGTTATGCTTTCATTGATCCGACTTTGGGTTCTGTGATAAGGGTGTTGGAAAGTGCCATTGAGTCACAGCCAACTTACGTTGACCCTGTAGGGATTTCAAAGGCAAAATGCAAAGAAAGGTGGTTTGCTATTGTCTCCGCAAAGTAGCCCCAGGCTTCCTGGATGATCTCCCATCCAAGGCATAACCGTGGCTGACCCTGCTGAGCTTCTGAGTTCTGACAAGGTCGGGTTGTCCTGGGCTGTCCAGGTCAGGGTACTGGGATAATAGGAAGAAGTTAAGAAATTAGTCCCCCAGATCAACTCATCTGAAATTCAAACAAATTACCATACTTGTGCCCTTCTTTATGTGGGAGATTGGGGGTGGAAATATGTATTTTCTTTATTATTTATTTATTTATTACTTTAAATTTCTATCCCGCCCTCTCCGCAAGCAGACTCAGGGTGGCCATCAGTCAGTTCAGACATTTAAATTACAATTTAAAACCAATAAAACACAATTACAATTAAAAACATTCCATGATGCTGTACAAACTTTGATATAGGTGGGCTCTTTCTTTCCTGGTAGTGATCCTATAACAATCGTAGCTCTTTAGCGATGTGGGGTGGCAGTCCTCTCCTGGTTTAGATGTTAAAGGCCTGTCAAAACAATTCAGTTTGCAGGCCCTGCAGAAAGTAGAGGGCCCTTATGGTCTCCGGGAGGGCATTTCACATTTCTGGTGCTGCCACCAAGAAGTCCCTAGCCCGTATGGAGCATAGCCTGGCCTCCTTTGGCCCAGGGATGGACAGTAGGTTTTGTGTCCCTGAACGCAGTGCTCTCTGGGGAACATGCGGAGAAAGGCAGTCCCGTAGCCCCCCTTTAATTATAGCCCCCCCCACTTTGTCACTGAGACTGATCACACAAGATGAAACTATAGATATAAAGAGCAATCCTGAGGGGGAGGGGACTGGTTTCCAGGAAAGTGTTCTTGTGACTGCACTGGGACTGTCTTCCTTTAAACCATCACTCATCATTTCTACAGAAAACATCGGGGATTGTTTTCATTTTGGTCTGGCCGAGGCTTACCTGTGCTTGGGCTTTGGCCTCCTGGAGTAAAGAAGAAACATCACACTTTGTTGTCACTGAAGACAAAACAGATTGCAGCTTCTGCTGATCCAGAGTGGAGACCAAGAGTTCATCCAAGCTAAAACAAATATAAATCCGGGGAGAAATGTTGTACGTTCAATGGTAATAACATGAACAATTCAAACACTCTCACCCATTGAATGGAGATATGGTTAACACATGGAGCAATTTACATTTTCTTGAGATACTGGGTTTGGTAGGGCACAATTCACTAAAAGCCTCTTTCAGACAAGACAGGGACTTGAAACAACCATACGATTGCTAGGTCTGAATTCCCACCTTCACTTAGAATCATAGAGTTGGAAGGGACCTCCAGGATCATCTAGTCCAGGGGTAGCCAATGGTAGCTCTCCAGATGTTTTTTGCCTACAACTCCCATCAGCCCCAGGCATTGGCCATGCTGGCTGGGGCTGATGGGAGTTGTAGGCAAAAAACATCTGGGGAGCAACCATTGGCCACCCCTGATCTAGTCCAACCCCCTGCACAATGCACAAAACTCACAAATACCTCCCCCTAAATTCACAGGATCTTCATTGCTGTCAGATGGACATCTAGCCTCTGTTTAAAAACCTCCAAGGAATGGCCTTGGGTCAGCCATAGTTCTCGTAGGAGTTGTCCTTGAAAGGGCAGCTACTGTCAGAGTTCTCTCAGCCCCACCTACCTCACAGGGGGTCTGTTGTTGTGGGGGGGAAGGTAAAGGAGACTGTGACCACTCTCTGAGATTCAGAGTATAGGGTGGGATATAAATCCAATATCTTCTTCTTCCTCTGTATGCACTGGTCTCAGAAGGAGTCTTGGAAGAGATTCCTGTTCTTGCCTCTTACTAAAAATGTCTTACAGTGTCACAAACTGATATGATGGTTTGTAAACTGAACTGGTTTGTATCAATTTGTGAGCCATTTAAAGTATAAAGCCCTGCTTTCTGCTCTCTCTGAACTGCCATGAACTGCATCAAAATTCGTGGAAGTTTGTGGTGGTTCTTCAGTTCATAAAATTGCTTCGTGAACCACGAACCCGCCAAAATCTGTGAAGAAATTTTGTTTGTGGGCTTGCTTGTACCCATCCCTACATAGAAACCAGACATCTGAAAGACATTTTCAGAAGCCAAGGTGCTCTCCCTAACCCTTGCTTCTTCCCATGCCTAACACACTCAGAATGTGTTACTTACAAAAACTGCTTAATTCATTATTCACAAAAACAAGAAAGTGTGCACACTTCCCCAAACTTGTAGGCTGCAGAACCAAAATTTCTGGGCCAGATTTAACACAGCAAGGCAGCCTCAGCCCCAGCCCTGGATAGACCAGAATGGCCCAATCTCATTAGATCTTGGAAGATAAGTCAATCAGCCCTGGTTGGTGCATGAATGGGAGACCACCAAGGATGTCCAGAGTCACTACGCAGAGGCAGGCAATGGCAAACCACCTCCATTTGTCTTTTGCCTTGAAAAGCCTACAGGAATGCCATAAATCAGCTATGACTCGATGGCACTTTTCACCATCAAATGACCCAGAGTAGCCCAAGCTCATCACAGTTGGGAAGCTAGTCAGGGTCAGCCCTGGTTAGTCATAGAACCATAGAGTTGGAAGGGACCTCCAAGGTCATCTAGTCCAATCCCCTGCACAATGCAGGAAACTCAAAAATAAAAAGGTAAAGGAAGTCCCCTGTGCAAGCACCAGTCGTTTCTGACTCTGGGGTGACATCACATCATGATGTTTTCACGACAGACTTTTTATGGGGTGGTTTGCCATTGCCTTCCCCAGTCATCTACACTCCCCCTGCCCTCCCAGCAAGCTGGGTACTCATTTTACCGACCTCGGAAGGATGGAAGGCTGAGTCAACCTTGAGCCGGCTACCTGAACCCAGCTTCTGCCAGGATCGAACTCACAAATACCTCCCCCTAAATTCACAGGATCTTCATTGCTGTCAGGTGGCCATTTAGGAGACCACCAAGGAAGTCCAGGGATGCTAAGTAGAGGTAGGCAATGGCAAACCACCTCTGTTTGTCTCTCGCCTTGAAAGGGTCACCATAAATCAGCTGCAACTGGATAGCTCTTTCCACCACCAAAGCAGCCCTGAACACAGGCCATGTTTCTCGGGGCTATGACAAAGTTTTGCTACGTGACTATTAAGCTTGGACCTGTTCTGATCCTAACCTATAACAGGAGACAAATGGTGAAACCAACCTGATGGACCAGCTCTTCTCCAAGTGCAATTTATTTAGGGAGGCTTCATGCTGCAGCAGTTCCTCATCCGATGCTGACCCAGGAGTGCCAGAACCACTGGTCCAGGGACTGCTTTCTTTCGAGCGCTGCCTGTTTGTCATCTCGAGGCTGGAGAGCTCCATGCATTCATTGAGGCTGGAAACACTTTCAATGGGAAGGCCAAGAGACCGTGCTGCAGGTGCCATTTCCAGCTCGCTTTGGAAATGGGAAGAATCGGTTTCCACGGAGAAGTTCTCGCTGCACAGCTTGTCGAGATCCGGCATGCTCAAAGCCCTGAGCTCCCGGATCTTGGAACGGGATAAGGGGGTGTGTCTAATGTGCCCTCCTGAGGCCCTGCTTCTTCGGGAGTTGGGGGTAGACGATTGCAAGCTGGTTGGACCTCCCAAAGCACCATCTCTTTTACTGTCCTCCCAGGGAGTATCATCTGTGCTGTTGTTCTCTGTAGAATTCTGCTGCAGATGAGTTAACGCTGAGGTGGTTGACGATTTTGTCATCCGTGGGGAGGCTGGGCCATCACTTTCACAGTATGAACTCAAGCTTCGTCTCAGTGCCTGAACGGCATCGTTTACACTGGTAGCCGAAACGGTAGACATGCCGCCAGACAGCCTCCGACCAATGGGAAGCTTAGAGTTGAGAGCAGTGGAGTGTATGTCAATGGCTTTAACTATAGGCCGGTCCAAATTGGCCAGGTTCTCGAAAGATTTGATTCTCTGTTTCACAGAGAAAGACGAAATGGGGTCATGCGGCCAGTTGAGTTCGTAATAGTAATAATTCCTCCTGCATGTTTTTAATTTGTCTGTAATGCGACTGCTGTTGTCGTTGGTTAAGGGCAATTCCTGAGTGTTTGGTTTTGGGATGCTGTTGAGCGTCTCTTTGCCACCTTGGGTGTTCTGACCATTCATCAGATTGAGATGGACAATTTTCAGCACACCCATCTCTGAAGGAGAGTACTTTTCACCTGAAGCATGGCCCAGGATATCTTGAATGTGATGTGCTGGCAGATTCATGGCGCCACTCTCCTCTCTCAAATGATTCGATAACTGAGTAGGCATTGAGTAAGTCCTTGTCACAGGTTTTAATGCACTGTGTATGGTTTCTTCCTCAAAGGCATTCCGCATAGAACTCTGCACTCCACGCTCTAGTTGGCTGATCTTCTTATTGGTACCGTCTTCCTTCTCTGGAGCCTCCTGCAGAATCAATGAGGTTGACGCGAAGGGAGAGGAAGAGAGTCTCACCTCAATGAAACTGCGTTGAATTAACTGACCCGATTGCTCCTGCTGGGCTTGTGAATGAAGAAGTCTGGAAGACTCTTTTTTAGATGACGCGGCATCATAAGTCCCTAAGGGGCTAATTTCGCATCTATCAGGATTTGGCACATTCTTATCCATCCCATGGTTCTCAGTTCGGTCACTCGCACAATCGCTCCTGGGCATCATTTTGGAAGGTGCATTCGTCAGGGATGGAACTTCTCTAGTTTGGAAGTGGTCAGCATTCTCTATCTTTTCATGATTTGCGACAACTTGAATTGGAACGGGCAATTGTTTTTGTTCCTCTGCATCGCTTCGTTCCAAATGGTTAATGGATTTACCTTTGTTGTTCTTCACAGTGGTGTTCTCACCATTCGGCAGTGATTCCTGAGGTACTGCTAAAGAGGATTTATTTGCCATCTCTTCCTCCTGCTGAAGAGCCCTAGAGCCTGAGGCAAGGCTCCTGACATGCGGCTCCAAATGTGCAGCTAAATTACGGAGCGCCGTGACTTTCTTCGTAAGAAGTCTGGGTGATAACTGGACAGGAAGAGAAGGTTTTTTCTGATCAGTTACACCCCCTTTGGCAGGAATAGCACCAAGGGCATCTGAATTTGCCTTGGCTTTGCTTTTAATAGTAAGGCCCTTTAACTTTGGTCCCGGTTTGTTTCGCAGGTTATTTGAAAGAGTTTCTGCTATACTCTTCTGCGGAATCCCTCGAGTTTCCTGATGCAGTTTTTTGGAAGAGGGGAGACTACATGGGACTGAAAGGCCTTTGCACTGATTGGAAGAAGAACTTTGGATCTTTGCGTTTGAACATTTCGATGAAGGAACTGCGTTGGCTTTTTCATTTTTCCCTGGTAAGTCATGAGGAACAGCGGCCTTACTCAGATCTTTCGATTTTGCCAGGAGGGGTGATTTGGGAACATACCCCATCCTCTGGGATGCACATTCCATAAGATTGCTCTCTGGTTTACTCGACTGGGTTGAATCAGCAGTTCCCTTTTTTGTCAAAGCAGAATGAGGACCGGCTGAATGAGGATCTGTTTCAAAATCACTTTCTGTATTTGACTTGGGAGTTGTATTATTGCTGACGAACTTACTGTCCCACCCATTTACATTTTTTGTCAAGCACAAATGTGCCTCTTGAGCATCATATTTAGAAGTTATCCCCCCTTGTTTTTTTAAGGCAACATTGTCATGGAAAGAGTCAATTGCATGATTATCCAGCGCATGATCTGACCTATCTATACCTAGTGAAGAAACCTGAGAAGGAGAATGGAAGGTGGAGGATGGAGTAGCTTGTTGTGTATTGGAGCTTGGAGAGTGTGGTTCTTTCAAGGAGGATTTCCCATTGGATATTCCCAGGGCACTGACTTCTGCCATGCTTTCTGCTGGTAAAACCTGGTCCGAAGGACTCCATTCAGTTGGATGATGAAATACTTTTGTAGTAGATGGGAGCTGCTGAGTAACCTGATGTTGCTCGTTATTCAAACAGCAAATTTCAATTTGCTCCTCGTCTGACTCAGTATTATGTGTCTCCAAGGGATTGTCACGAGCAGATTGTAAGAGTGATGAACCACCCAAAAGACCAGGAGCTTCAACAACAGATTCCGTGTCTGAGCTGGAATCCTCTGCAGCCGCATACATAGATTCCGAAACCACGCTGTTCTTGCTTTCCATTCCAGCCAAAGTGTCTTCATTTAGATTGCTAAAATTCCTGGAATAATTACTCAAGCGGGTTTGATTCACAGTGAAAATCTTGCTGGGGCTAATAGAATCAAGGGCAGAAAACCCCAAGATTTCTTTTGCGTCCGTTGTGCAATTCAGCGGCCTTTCAAGCACGTCATTCTTAACACGATCTGACCGAGAATTAGCACCACGATCTTCTGCCAGCACAGAAGCCTCTTCCTTGGTGCATCTGGCCCCAATTAATGAACGCTTAGAATCTTTTTCTTCTGACAAATTGCATTTGTCAAGGAAATCATCAGTGTCAGCAACTGGAACCACAGTGCTATCCAGGGCACAGTTAGTTTCAAAGGCATCTGTTAGTTGCTCCTTGGCCTTGGCATTAGATGGAGGCTCTGCCCTTCCTGGTCGGTCATCCGGATCGTCCCTGTGCAAAGGTTCTTTATGACTGGCAAAGCTGGTTTCTTCCTCAATCATGAGAACACTGGTCGGATCCCGCTGGACTCTCTCCTCCACTTCTGAAGACGCAATGAGACTCGTAAGCCTGCTCAGAGCTGAAAGAAGAAAGCAAAGTTGTCTTATTTGTGGAGTTACCTAATAGCAACACAACACACCTGCCTAATTTTTTTTTAAAGGAACACTCTTTTAAAATATGTTTTAAATTAAATTTCTATGTTATACATTATATTAACTAAATAATACAATATGTTTTTTAAAAGATTACATATATTACATATATAGTGTTTGAAGAGTACGATCGACAAATAATCAGTGATGATTCTATCACTTTACAATGATGATTTTATTATTTTACAAAAGTTATATTAAATTGTTACCATAAATGTAATATATTTATTATACCTGGAATCTCCAATTGAAGATTTAAATATTCCAGTATTGGAAACCATATTGCCTGAAAATCTGTTAGAGCGTCTATGTTAATTATAGATTTGATTTTATTGTTAAGTTTAGCCATTATACATATATTTTCTCAATATTTAATGCCAAAGATTAACAGTAAGATTTTTTTTTCCTTCTGTTTTCCAATTAGTTGCTATGACTAAAGGCACCCTCTTGACTCAGTCGTTGGATCTCCCAGTCAGACTCAAAATCCACAGTACAAAATGTGGAGGGAGTAATTCTCTTACCAGAAACAGACTTCTGCACTTCTAGCATGATAGATGTGGGGAGACCCCGTACATATTGACAAACATCATCGTAGGAGAATTCATGGATTGGGATACCATTGATAGAAAGGATCTCATCTCCAGCAGTCATCCTTCCCATAGATGCCTGTTAAAATTGCAATCATTAAACAAAATCAGGAGCCATTTCAGAGGAACACATTTCCCAGAGACAAGCATAAAACACTGTGATTCCTTGTTGCTAGTTCTATAGTAAACAATACACAGATACTATGGCATCCAGTCCTCGGATGAGTGAATTGGGCCAACCCTGAACAACAGTAATCCTGTAGTGTTGTCACTTAATGGAACTTTCACACATCCCAAATAATGCAATTTGTATCCACTTTTCAGTGGACTTGGCAACTGGTTTTTGCAGTTTGAAATTTACGTTACATTTATATCCCGCTCATTCTATGAGACTCAACATAAAATACACAATAAAAAATAAGCAATATTAGGACAATAAAACAACCAAATAAATTGCAATAGTGCAACTTCAGGCAGATTATATAATATTTTCCTTTCTCAACGCGTACAGATCCTAGGCAGTTAGTACTAAAGCGAGATAGATCCGGATATGGTGGCAGCCCTCTGTCATTATAATCAAAACCAAGCAGTTTCTATGCACATGCTGGGAGAAGTGAAAGTAACAGAACTGCCAGGTAGATCACCTAAGTGACAGAAGGTGGCTGGTTGCCAGATTGCATCAGCCTGTACAATGTCAGCATGACTCAGCAGTAAGCTGATTGGTTACCTGGGTGGATGGTATGTATAAAGGTACAAAGACACTTTACTGTGTGTGGGATATGTATGGTGGAGTTGCAGCGGAGCATTCTGTCGGTTTGGAGAGTGGAGGTGTAAATAAATTGTATATAGTGGTTTTATCACTGCTGTGTGCAAGCCTTCATTCTTTGCGTCACTAAAGACCACCCTCACTAAGCACAGGCGCATCAACACCCTCTCCTATTAGATGTCATATGCCATCCAAAACAGTTCAGTCTTGCAGGCCCTGCAGAACTGCGGTAAGTCCCACAGGGCCCTGATGGCTTCTAGGAGGGTGTCAGTATCCACTTGCAAATGATCACTGAACAGCACAGAAAGTGGACTGAAAGTGCATTCTTCAGTTTGTGTGGAAAGTGCCCACAGTGAACTGTTTACATTTACACAGGAACCCTCCATCCCACTTTTATCCCCCGTCAAGAATCCTGTGGTCTAAGATTCCACAGGGTTAACTGGCAGTTCTTGAGCTTGGACCCGCAGAAGACTCTGATTTGAATTTTGAGGTCTTTGGGATCCTTCCAGCTAGAAGAAGAAGAAGATATTATATCCTGCCTTATACTCTGAAACCGATTTCGCACTCACCTTACATCGCTCTCACATTCGTCTTCTCAGCGCTGCTTCCTTCCGATTTTCCACTATCTGCACTGGGGCTGCAGCAAGGATTGGCGTTTTCGCGCAGCAAATGGAAACTGGTTTTTAGCGGTTTCTGTTTGCTGCTCAAAAACACCAATGCTTGCTGCAGCCCCGGCACAGATAGTGGGAAATCGGGAAGTTAACCGCGCTGAGAAGACGAACGTGAGAGTGGCGTAAGGTGAGTGCAAAATCGGTCTGAATCTCAGAGTCTCAGAATGGTCACAATCTCCTTCCCCTTCCCCCACACCACAGGGGGGGAGGTAGGTGGGGCTGAGAGAGCTCTCACAGAAGCTGCCCTTTCAAGGACAACTCCTTGAGAGCTATGGCTGACCCAAGTCCATTCCAGCAGCTGCAAGTGGAGGAGTGGGGAATCAAATCCTGTTCCCCCACATAAGAGTCTTTGCACTTAACCACTACACCAAACTGGCTACAGCCCAGTGGTTCAGCACCTCCTGGCCTCTTGTGATGGAAGATCTCAGGTAGATGACCTAGGGAAGGCTTTTGGCTGAGAGCTTCTTCCAGTTAGAAAAGCCAGCATTCAACTATGTGGACCATTAGATAGGTCCACATAAGGCAATTCCTTATATCCTATGAATGTGCCATTCTCTGTGAATTCAGAAGGTATGAAGAGAAATCTCGCTTGGTAGCTATCAATCCATATAGGCTGGCAGATTAGTTAAGGGAGAGACTACAAGCAAGCAAAGGATATAAGAAAAATATGTACTACTGCAGGGGTGGCCAAACTGTGGCTCAGGAGCCTCATGTGGCTCTTTCACACATATTGTGTGGCTCTCAAAGCCTTCACTGCCCTATCGGCTTATTTCTTTAAATCACTTCTCAAAGCCAAGCCAGCCAGCAACTTGGAGGATGAATTTAAAGCTAAAGTTGCTTTCTTTCCATGTCTCCCTCCCCTACTCCTATTTTTTCCTTCCTTCCTTCCTTCCTTCCTTCCTTCCTTCCTTCCTTCCTTCCTTCCTTCCTTCCTTCCTTCCTTCCTTCCTTCCTTCCTTCCTTCCTTCCTTCCCTCAAACGTCTGATGTTTATTCTTTGTGGCTCTTACATTAAGCAAGTCTGACCACCCCTATACTACTGCAACTAGCAGAAGGCCAAACTTTCTTCACATTATTCTTTTCCCCTCTACCAATCAAGGCATGCTGAAAACCAGAGATGGATTCCAGGTCGGTAGCTGCTTAGAGACTTCCGTTCCAAGCGATCGTAACTAATACTACAGATACGCATATCACTGTATTATTTTAAACCCCCTTGGGCTAGCCCTACTTATCCCACTATCTTATACTAATGAATTTTGATGGGCTTCTCTTCAAGGAGGCCATAATTTGAAAATCACATCTAGATTTTAAGAAGAGAGATGAATAAATAATCAAGTGTTAAATTTTTAAAACTTAAATGGCTATCCAGTTGTTCTTCCCTTTCAAGAAGCTGCGTGCCTTTGAAAATTTAATACTTTCCCACTTCTAAATGACTTGTACGCTACATGGATATGATCACTCTTTCTGCTAAAGTTGCTGAGCAGCAATGTTCACTGGAGCCCTTACGAAAGGCGGGGGGAGGAAGGATATTTCAGAACAGTGTGTTTTTCTATTTACTCTTCAGAGGTTAAGTTACCTAGGAGTAGTCAATTGTCTTGTAAATAGCTCTGGAGGAAGACAAAAACTGCACTCACAGATTTAACACTGCCCCTGCGTTAAATTTGCTGGCAAAATCTCAGTTCTGTTCAGTATTAATAGCCCATCAGGGAAAAGAAACACAGATGGAAAACTTCAAAATTGTGAGTATTGAGAACATTACCCTTTCAGCTGCTCCACCAGGGCGCAGCCCGGTTATCACAACCCGCAAGGGAGTGGCATGGATTTCCAGATCCAGGCCAAAGGATTCCTTTTCATTCCGAGTCAGGGTAACCACTTCGGTACAGCTCAGCCCAAGGGGACTCTCTTGTGGTTCACTCTTCCAGATATTCGGGAGCGCCCTCCCAACGGGCTTATTGCAAGGGCCGTGTTCTTCGTTTTTTGGCCTCGGGACCCCATGGTACTCAATGCTCATAAGGCTTTTAACTCTAGTGACTGCTTTGTGCTCCAGTTTAGGGGACCTCTTAGATTCCAGCTGTGCCTCTCGGTAGTCCTTCAAGCTCAGGTGATGCTCTGGCGTATGCAAGGAATCCAGTGGTTTGACTAGGGACTCCTTGGCACTCTCCACCAAATCCCTAAAGATGCTTGTGGTTGGAACATGGTGGCTCTCCGTGGAAAATCCTTTCTCCTGGTTTGCATCGATGCCTTCCGTTGGACCAGTGTCCCTGACACCCTCACAGTTGCCCTCTGCCTTCTTCTGGCCTTTGGGCTTTGGTCCTCTCTGGAACTGGACGCCATCTTGCTTGGCAAAGTCATCTTCGTCACTGGCATCGCCATCGTAGAAAGCAATCCTCCTCTGCCTCTGGAACGCGGTACGGCCACCTTTGGGGCTATCGCTGAAACTCACGTGCCGAACAGCTTCCCTGTGCTTGTTCATAAGAGCTGGTGAGTTTCCACTACTGGACGAATCACATAGGCCTGATTCTTTAGGAGCTAAGAAAGAACACATGCATTAGAATAATACATAAATTAGACAATGTATGTATACAAATGCAGAGAATCCACACCCTGCTAAAAACAAAACAAAACAAAAATCAAAATCCTGGCTTGGATCTCTGACAGGAATTTCCAGGGCTTTTTTTGTAGCAGGAACTCCTTTGCATATTAAGCCACACACCCCCTGATGTAGCAAATTCTCCAAGAGCTTTCAGGGCTTTTAATACCTGGAGTACTGTGTTCAGTTTTGGGCACCACATTTTAAGAAGGATATAGACAAACTGGAACGGGTACAGAGGAGGGTGACAAAGATGGTGAGGGGTCTGGAGACCAAATTCTATGAAGAAAGGTTGAAGGAGCTGGGGATGTTTAGCCTGGAGAGGAGGTGGCTGAGAGGGTGATATGATCTCCATCTTCAAGTACTTGAAGGGCTGTCATATAGAGGATGGTGTGGAATTGTTTTCTGAGGCCACAGAAGGTAGGACCAGAACCAATGGGCTGAAATTAAATCAAAAGAGTTTCCAGTTCAACATTAGGAAGAACTTCCTGACCGTTAGAGCGGTTCCTCAGTGGAACAGGCTTCCTTGGGAGGTGGTGGGCTCTCCTTCCTTGGAGGTTTTTAAACAGAAGCTAGATGGCCATCTGACAGCAATGAAGATCCTGTGAATTAAGGGGGAAGTGTCTGTCAGTTCCCTACATTGTGCAGGGGGTTGGACTAGATGACCCTGGAGGTCCTTCCAGCTCTATGATTCTATGATTACATGGCCTACTGTAAGCTCCAGGTGGATTGACTACATCATGGGGCTGTGGCCTAATATGCAAAGGAATTCCTGATACAAAAAAAACCCCTGGGTATTTCTACCTGTGGAGTAGGACCCTACTTATCCCTTCCTACTATAGCCCCCCAAATATCCCCTGAAATGTTGCTCCTGCAGGCTGAGGGGGGCAGGTCTTGTGGTTCGCTACAATATGATGCCTTAGAACATCCACAATTTTCTACTTTGGTATTGAGAAGCCACTCTGGTACTGAGAACTTAAAAGTTACCTTTGTATGTGATGGCCCTGGATCAGTATTTCTGAAAATGTGGACTGTGGAGTTTGAGGCGATCGCCCTGTCCCTGTCTGAATAGCTGATCTTGCCTGCTGAAACTGATTAATGTCCTAGCATGTTGCTCTGTGAATCTTTGTGGAAAATTTCATGAACTTTTTATTTAATCAAGGAGGCAGAATCAACTAGGAGCCTGAAATAATGTCAAAGAGTCTGTGTCAAGCGTGCTCATTTTTGGACTGCATTTTCTATGTAGAGAGCAGGTCATCAACTCTTCTCCTCTCCCCCCTTATTTACTGCCAGTGGGCAAGTAATAAAACCATCTGGCTCTGAGATGTTTATATTACAGACTGGCCATTAGTACCTTCAAATCACCTCCCCCACGGATTCACAGTCTTTATCTATCTCCCAAAAAGTGTGAGAAGGTTTGATGTTTCCAATAGCCTAAAATTCCTTAGCAATAAAATAGATAGTTGCTTAGTAACCTTTGAACCCGTGACTCAAGTATGCATCTGTAGTGTAACCTTTGATGATAGCCTATATAGCAACTGTGTAACTGTTTGTACCCCATTACTCCCATGGCTTGTGTCCTTGGAACAGCTCCTGAGTTTCTAACAATAAACCTACTTTTGATTTAAAACAAAGGACTTGGTTATTGAGAAATATCAGCGTTTGACATTTTGGGAGTAATCTGGGGATTTAACCGAATTGGAAACTTTCTAACGCGATGGTGGAGAGAGCTCCAAATAACGGAGAGGCCCCCAACAACCCAGAAAGGCCGATCGGTGAGGATCGAGGACCCGACACAGCCCCAAGACAACCTCTGTGGCACATACTTGATGCAGAGGCCCGCTGGGAGAGGGTCCCCGCTGCACATACAGCGATTGTTCATAACTCCAAAGGACTGGCGCCACAGAAGGTCTACTAGCCTGATGGATGAAGCACCCGCTCAGAGGGAAGCAATCCTAGCGTTGCCCCCCCTGCACACATGGATGAGGATGACAGCGATCAAGGAATCTCTGAGGCAAGTGGGGGTGATGGTCGAGACGAACGGATCGCAATCTGATCCCAGATGAGGAAGAGGAGGAACAAGATCCTGACCCTTCAAAACCCAGAAGGCGGGCTTAGGGGGGGCAGTATGTCAAGCGCGCTCATTTCTGGACTGCATTTTCTATGTAGAGAGCAGGTCATCAGCTCTTCACCTCTCCCCCCTTATTTACTGCCAGTGGGCAAGTAATAAAACCATCTGGCCCTGAGATGTTTATATTACAGACTGGCCATTAGTACCTTCAAGTCGCCTCCCCCATGGATTCACACAGACAGTCCTTATCTATCTCCAAAGAAGTGTGAGAAGGTTTGATGTTTCCAATAGCCTAAAATTCCTTAGCAATAAAATAGTTGCTTAGTAACCTTTGAACCCGTGACTCAAGTATGCATCTGTAGTGTAACCTTTGATGATATCCTATATAGCTACTGTGTAACTGTGTGTACGTCATTACTCCTAAGGCTTGTGTCCTTGGTACAGCTCCTGAGTTTCTAACAATAAACCTACTTTTGATTTAAAACAAAGAACTTGGTTATTGAGAAATATCGGCGCTTGACAGACTGCTGTAGTTTTATTCACGCATGTTTCCTTAAAACCTGCCATTTATTTTTATAGATATATATGCTTTTATAATAAAAAGAAAACCTACATAAAGGTCACAATGCTTTGGATCCTCTTTCTATTCTGTAGGAGAATAATCTTATTTAATGGATTCTCACCCTTCAATGGATTCTGGTGGACTAAAGGCAGGCAACCGAGGTAACTGCATAGCTTGATGGCTAGCTGGATCCAGGCTTAACTAGCCTCCCCCAAAGAAGAAGACTGTAGATTTATACCCCGCCCTTCTCTCTGAACCTCAGAGCAGCTTACAATAGCACCCCTCCAACAGACACCCTTGTGAGGTGGGTAGGGCTGAGAGAGCTCTCCCAGAAGCTGCTCTTTCAAGGACAACTCCTGCAAGAGCTATGGCTGACCCAAGGCCATTCCAGCAGCTGTAAATGGAGGAGTGGGGAATCAAACCCGGTTCTCCCAGATAAGAGTCTGGGAGACTCTTAACCACTACACCAAACTGGCTCTTTGGGATGTCTGCAACATGGAAACAGGATTATGGGATGTTGGAGGTCTCCCACGGGAGAGAATCACAAAAGATCATTCCTCATTCTTTGAGGCAAGCAAGATTGGGAGCATCTTTGGCTGTGTTAGACATCCACTTCGTGTGCCTTTGAGACTTCCAGCATGAAAAAAGGCTTTGAAAAAATCTGTCCCCTTTCCATGTCAGAAGCGACAAGCATTGGACACAGAGCTCTAGGGACATCCCATGGAACTTTTCCGTAGACGCATCAGTGTCTGCACAAACAGAAGCATTAAAATTCCTCCTCACTGTCCGCTGGCGCTAAATGAAAGCGGCTGTATCCACACCATCTTTTTCATGCATGTATGAGGAGAACCTCCATATTCAGAGGCACTAATCCTCTGAGTCCCAGAGCCAGGAGGCATCATGTATTTATTAGACTGGTTTTAATGTTATTAAGTTTATTGTTAATGTTTTATATTGTTAAATTTAAAGGCTTTTATCCATTATTGTATGTTTTCATAAAATGTTGTTAGCCGCCCTGAGTCTGCCGAGGCGGGAGGGCGGGATAGAAATAAAATTTATTATTATTATTATTATTATCATCAGGGGAAGGCCTCGGCCTCTACGTTCTGTTGTTGGCCTTCCAGAGGAACAGGCTGGCTGCTGCATGAGACAGGTTGCCTGGACGCAGCAGGGCTCTTCTTATGTTCTTGAGACATAGTATGCAAGCAATTTCTTCCAACACGATTTCAAAACTAAATTTAATGAAATCAGGTGGAACTCCTCTGCTGTACATTCCATCACTCCATATGCACATCGTTCTTTCACTAAAAATTATATTTAAATACAATGTGCTGCTGTGGCTAATGCACAACTGCTTGCTCAAGTTAAACAGTACTAAGTATATTTCCTTTCTGCTTGCATGATGCTGAGCCAGCCCTTGATCTGCCTCACAATCCCTTCCATCCCCAGTACTCTGCACTCCTTTCCCAGGTATCCCATACTCCCATGGGGGTAGGGAAACTGATTCCTCTCATAGTTTTGACCATCTAAAGATGTAAGAAGAAGTAGACTGCAGACTTATACCCTGCCCTTCTCTCTGAATCAGAGTCTCAGAGCAGCCTACAATCTCCTTTATCTTCTTCCCCCACAACAGATACCTTGTGAGGTGGGTGGGGCTGGAGAGGGCTCTCACAGCAGCTGCCCTTTCAAGGACAACCTCTGCCAGAGCTATGGCTGACCCAAGGCCATTCCAGCAGCTGCAAGTGGAGGAGCGGGGAATCAAACCCGGTTCTCCCAGAAAAGAGTCCGCACACTTAACCACCACACCAAACCACTAACAGCAGTACAACAACACAGGAAGCAGTTGCCACACCTCTGTGGTGATCACTTACTTGGCACGCCAGGAGAAGAAAAACTTTCATCCAGGGAGCTACTCCCGCTCTTAGGACGCAGCTGCTCCTCGTCGCTGGAGCCCGTTATCGTAGTCTCTGAAAGCGACAAGTGGCTAGCCCCATCCTGCAGGAAGTACTGGGATAGCTCTGTTTCAGAATTGACAGATCCCTGCTGAAAGGAAGGATGACCAAGAATGAACATTCCCCCAACCCGAATCCCTATTGTCAGCCCCGGGGCTTCTTTTGTAGCAGGAACTCCTTTGCATATTAGGACACACTCCTGATGTAGTCAATTCTCCAAGAACTTAGAGGGCTGTTAGTACAGGGCCTACTGTAAGCTCCAGGATTGGCTGCATCAGGGGTGTGTGGCCTAATATGCAAAGGAGTTCCTGCTACAAAAAAAGCCTTGTCAACCCTATGAATTAGTGACCTCCAAGACATCCTATCACTGATAGCCTTGCTCCAACCTGATTCTGGGTTGGAGTTTTCTACATAGCGCAGCAGCTCCCTCATTGTGATCTACTGAAAGTCAGCCCTCAACACAAGCCACAGTGCCAAGGGGTGTCAACTGGCCATGGGTAGCTGCCCAGCATGGAGAGCTGTCCGCTTTGGGAGCAGAGCCCAGAAGGAAGGGGGCCACCTCTCCCCCATAGTGCACCACTCCTTTGTGGAAAATCCAGCACTAAATCATTCAGCTTTGCTCAGGTCTTCCAAACTGAAGCTTGTGGCTTCCTTTCTTGACTCAATCCATCTTATGTTAACTTCTTCTCTGCCTCTAGGTCAAAGGGTTATCTTCATCAGTATCACCTTGAGGTTGCTGCATTCAAACAGAATTCAGATGCTTTTATTTTTGAACTGCCTACGCAGAAAAGGGATTCCTGAGGAGTTTTGAGCCACATTCCCTGGATGGGTACCACTGGGTGAATACATAAAGCAGTGCCAGGTTTTCCCCTCAAGCAATATGAGTAATTATTAAACTTTGCCTTCTAAATAAGATCATGCGGCTGAATTTTAAGACTTTTACCAACCCGACTCACTGGCTCCAAAAATCGTTTCATTGTCCAGCTCAAAGGTGAGGAGGCTTCACTCTGTTTAGACTTCACACTTGGAGATGGACTTTTGGGCAGATTCCCTAAGAAGAAGAAGAAGAGATCATTTTGATACTCTGCTTTTCACTATCCAAAGCAGTCTCAGAGCAACTTACAATCTCCTTCCCTTCCTCTCTCCACAACAGACACTCTGTGAGGTAGGCGGGGCTGAGAGAACAGCTCTGGGAGAACTGTGACTGGCCCAACGTCAACCAGTGGGCTTCATGTGGTGGAGTGCAGGAATTTAACCTGGTTCTCCAGATTACAGTCCACTCCTCTTAACCATTACTCCCCGCCCCCCACCACAAACACACCTTCTTCCAAGGAGTTCAGGTAACACACAGGGTTTTCCCCACTCCATTTTATCTTCAGTCTTGTGAGATAAACAGAGGCTGTGAGGTTGTGACAGACTGTGAACAAACTGCATTGCAGAGTGGAGATTTATGGTGTTGCAATTAAAGCATCACACTAAGACCTGGGAGACTCAAGCGAACCTTTTCTCAGAGAATGGCCAACAGAAAGAAGACCATCCCTTGACTCAACATTAAAAGTGTTTTCTCTGCATCATGGCTTCTCTCTTGCCTAGCAAGATATGCCTTCTGGCTGAAACTTTTCCCACGGTACTTGCATTCAAGCGGTTTGTCCACCGCGTGCATTCGTCCATGAGCTACAAGGATCAACCTGGAGCTGGGAGACCCAGCTTTGAATCCCTATTGTGCTGTGGAAGCCTGCCTCACAAGGTTGTTGTGAGGATAAAATGGAGGAGAGGACAGGGACAGAAGTGGCTTTGGGTCCCCCTCGGGAAGAAAGTCAAGAAATATGTGAAGTAAATAATTTTTAAAAGTCCTACTTGAAAATAAGAACACAAGAGAAGCCATGTTGGATCAGGCCAACGGCCCATCCAGTCCAACACTCGGTCACACAGTGGCCGAAAACAAACCAGGTGCCATCAGGAGGTCCACCAGTGGGGCCAGGACACTAGAAATTCTCACACTGTTGCCCCTCCCAAGCACCAAGTGACTGGATATTTTATAATAATACACATTACTGCAGCATAGACACAAAATGGCTGCCTACCACCCTACAAGAGCTTTGACATGCACCCAATTATAAGGATACTTAAAAGAGATGACAAGCTAATAGCCCATTCTTTTGAGTTACTCGTTTGAGGAAGTGACTGGTAAGATATTGTGTAAGCATCCCCCCCCCCCTTTTTTGCCATCACTGCAGCCCACTTATGGTAACCCTGTAGGGTTTCGAGGCAAGAGATGCTCAAAAGAGGTTTTCCATTGGCTGCCTCGGAGTTGCAGCCTTGGAGGTCTCTCATCCCACTTGCCAGGGCCAGCCCTGCTTAGCTTCGAAGATCTGACAACATTGGGCTAGCCCAGGGGTGGCCAAACTGTGGCTCGGGAGCCACATATGGCTCTTTCACACATATTGCGAGGCTCTCAAAATCCCCACCGCCGCCCCATTGGCCAGTTTAGAGAAAGCATTTCTCTTTTTAAATCACTTCTCCAAGCCAAGCCAGTCGGTGACTTGGAAAATGCATTTAAAATTAAAGTTACTTTCTTTTCCCTCCTCCCTCTTTCCATCTATTTTCCTTCCTTCCTTCCTTCCTTCCTTCCTTCCTTCCTTCCTTCCTTCCTTCCTTCCTTCCTTCCTTCCTTCCTTCCTTCCTTCCTTCCTTCCTCCCACATCTGATGTTCATGTCTTGTGGCTCTCACACATCTGACATTTATTTTATGTGGCTCTTATGCTAAGCAGGTTTGGCCACCCCTGGGCAAGCCTGAGCTATCCAGGTTGGGGTAAAGTACCAGCAAACCTGCTTAATTTGTCTAACTGATGTTGGGAACAGCATTTGGAATTTCTTTGCACGGAACACACGTAGCGCTAAACTATGCCCTATGCAACCACGGTGTAGCTCATGAGAACTAGACGTGATGCAATGCTACAAAGCACATGTGCCAGTACCTGTGACTTGAGAGGATGTGGCATCCTTGCTTTCTCGCTGAGTGGTGCGTGCGATGGCTTCATCCATCTCCTGTTCAGAAACCTAATATCAAATTGAAAAATGGATACTGAAGTTTATGCTACATGAAATCAAAAGATGACCCCTGCAAGGTTTATAGTTCTTATAAGGGCCTCAGTACAGACCACAACCTTGAGATGCAGGGGCCAACTCTAGCGAACACTGCCAGTGCATACCATGAACTTAAGAACGTGAGAGAAGCCATGTTGGATCAGGCTAATGGCCCAGTCCAGTCCAACACTCTGTGTCACACAGTGGCCAAAACCAATGTGCCATTAGGAGGTCCTCCAGCAGGGCCAGAACTTCAGAAGCCCTCCCACTGTTGCCCCCGCAAGCATCAAGAATACAGAGCATCACTGCCTCAGACATAGTGTTCCATCCAGGCCTCGGATTCAGCAGAAGCTCACAGGAGCTCCTGAACCTTTCTGACAGTTCCACCTCCTCCTTCCCACCTTGTCCACTGAATAGTAGGTGCAGCTGCATAATAATCCCTGGATGAGTTCCACCACCTCTTTTTCTACAAAACGAATCCTGGTTCCATTTATATCTTGTACCTAATAGCCACTGATAGGCCTCTGCTCCATGTGTTTATCTGGTCCCCTCTTGAGAAGCCATCTATGCTTGTAGCCAGAGTTCCCTCTAAGCTGAGTTAGTGCGAGCTAGCTCACAGATTTTTAGCCTCCAGCTCACACATTTCTGTCTCAGGCTCAGGAAGGATGACCCCAGAGCACACTAATTTATGCAGTAGCTCACAACTTTAATGCCAGTGGTTCACAAAGTAGAATTTTTGCTCACAAGACTTTGCAGCTTAAAGGGAACATTGCTTGTAGCCACCACCGCTTCCTATGGCAGCGAATTCCATGTGTTAATTACCCTTTGGGTGAAGAAATACTTCCTTTTATCAGTCAGTTATTACAATCCAAGATCAGAAATTGAGTCTTCATGAAATATACCCTTTAGACTTCCTTTATCTGTTCTAAGTCTACTGCTCATTAATTTCATTGAGAGCTGATGAGTTCTTGTATTGTGAGAAAGGAATAAAAGTACTTCTTCCCCTACCTTCTCTATCTCATGCATACTTTTGTAAAACTCTATCATATCACCTCTCAGTCGTCATTTCTCCAAGCTAAAAAGCTTCATAGGCGACTGGTCTAATACCCAGACAATCTTGTTTGGACTCTAGGATACTATTGGAGTACTTTTGAACTGCAGACCAACTTCTGAAACAGTTCAAATGTTATTCTGCTGAAAGAAATAGTTTAAGAGAAAAAAGTAGAGACCAGAGAGATGGCTATGGGGAAATCAGGAAGCAGATCTAAGTGGTGCAATGTATCTTCCTTTATCTCCAGAATATGGAGCTATGGATGACTCAGAGGACAAATGTATTATGTTAATATAAAATGGTTCTGTCCATATAAAAACAGTGCTGATAACTGATAATGCAGTGCCAAGGTTACACTTGTTCTAAGCCCAATGGAGTCCATTGAAGACAATGGGCTTAAAAGAGCAAAACTCTACTAAAGATGGTGCTGTGAACCAACTGATTAATAACATTCGTTTGAGCCTATTTAATGAAATGCGTTATTATCAAAAGCCACAATATAAGGTGCCTTTATGAAATGTTGAAAGAAAGATAAGAGTATGGAATAGTGAATTAACATAAGATCTCGCTTGTTGATTAAAAAAAGAACCCTTAAAAAGCTTTCTATTATTAAGTTTGCATTTTAAATTGTCTTTGTATAATGCTTAAATTGTACACTTTAATCAAGACTTTAATCAAATCCACGTTGTTGTTTTTCCAAAGAGAAAATATCCTGTGATCTTTGTTGCTGTGTTTTTTAATAACCCCGTTATCTCAGGATAACTTTGCCCCAAGAAATGTTACCAGCATTTATATTTAAATAGAGGAATTGCAAAGGAACTGAAAGGTATAATGAACTCTCTTGTTTTATGATGCCAATATAAATCTAATGCAGTTCTCAAGAATTAATCTTTGCCACAATGTCAGATCAGAAGTCTGGGCTGCTTTACACAGAAAAGATCTGAATGAACCCCAAAGCACATTCAGCAGTTTGTAAGAGGTTTTGGTGTCACATTCAATTAGAATAATGGAAAAAAGAAGAAAAATATCATTTGTGGTATTGGTTTTGGAAGTACACAAATACTCTGAATTCCAGGTAATTTGGTAACAAAAACATTCTGTGCAAGGAATGTGGATTAACTGTAAAACAAGATGGATATTTCAAAGCGGAGGAGGAAGCTTTTTATTTTCTATATGCAGGGCCGGCTCACCCACTAAGCAAACTAGGTGGTTGCCTAGGGCACCGAGGAGAGGGGCGCCGAATTGGACTCCCCCCCCTCCCGGTGCCCAAGATAACCACCTAGTTTGCACTTCTTTTTCTCTCCCCACCACCATCCCCCTTCCTTCTAGTCTGCTGCGCTCCACCCACCCCCCTTTCCCCCACCGCGACAAGTTCTACCGGCTTCTTGGCAGGTGGCAGGGCTGCATTTTGAGAAGAGAAAGCTGGAGAAGGCTTCGTTCCCCCCTCACTTCCAGTTCTGGAAAGGAAGGAGGAGAGTCTCCTCCAGCTTTCTTTTCTTTCCCCTGCTGGTTGCTTCAAAGTCGGTAGGGCCAACCTCGTAGTGGCAAGTGGGGGGGGGGTGGAGCGCAGCAGACTGGAAGGGAGGCATGGCGGATGAGGAGGATGGGAAGGGAGGCATGAAAGACAGGAAGGAAGGGGGCTGGCAGCAGTACGGAGAGAGAGAGAGAGAGGCAAACTAGGCAGACTTGTTGTGGCAAGCGGGAGGCGTGACAGAGTATGGCAGAAGGAAGGGGTGGGGGGGTGCCGTGGCAGGGAGCCTGCCTGGGGTGCCATACACCCTAGAGCTGCCGCTGTCTGTATGAAAACATTATTTATTTATTTATTTATTTTACTTCTATCCCGCTCTCCCCGCCGAGGCAGGCTCAGGACTGCTTACATTACATTGCTATAAAACGTTACACAAAGCAAGCTAGAAGATAATGTTTATAATGATCAATTTAATGATGGTTTTTCTTCTTTTGTGTGTTTTTAAACTTTCTAATGAATGGTTCTTCTGTATTTTTTCCCTGTTAATATTAATGAAAAAACTGAAAAGAAAAAAGGAAATAAAAACATCCAGATTTCTACATAAATAAAACAAAAGCTACAGAGTTGGATCCCAAGATCCACTTGCGGAAGGTGCTTCTAGTCATGGATCCTTCCCATGTTCACCTTCCCCAGGAGTTTTTTCCAACCCTGGGAATGTTTATTTCTGGATTGGTCTGAAAGCCAAAATGGGCAGACAGTTTGCAGTGCAAAGAGGGAAGGGAGCAAATATTGCCCTTTCTGTCTCTTCCATCAGCAGAGTTTGGATGGCGAACCTCCACGTGGGGCCTGCACATTTCCCAGAATTACAACTGATCTGTAGATTATGGTCATCAGTTCCCCTGGAGAAAATGGCTACCCTGCTGAGGTCCCTCCGCTCCCCAAACAGCGCCCCCCCTCCCAGCCCCCCTCCCCAAACTCCAGGAATTTCCCATCTCAGAGTTGGTAACACTAATGAGCATGATTGGAAAGATTTTGTGCCCTTCTCCTTCCCAATGCAGCCTCCAGACCTGCATGGCTATTTGATCTAGGGAATACGCTTTTCTGTAACTGGAAAGGACTGTTAAGTGGGGTAGGGGGTGTCATGGGAAAGATCTGCATTCTTTGCATCTGGGAATCCAACACAATATATAAAAGCAATGGGAGCCAACAGCAAAATGCTGAATGCTAAAACATGCTACAGCAGCTAAAAAGGCTTTCTGGAATAAAGAGGCTTGGCCTCCCAGGAGACCTGGTGAGAGAGCCAGTTTGACGTAGTGGTTAAGTGTGCAGACTCTTATCTGGGAGAACCAGGCTTGATTCCCCACTCCTCCACTTGCACCTGCTGGAATGGCCTTGGGTCAGCCCCACCTACCTCACAGGATGTCTGTTGTGGGGGAGGAAGATAAAGGAAATTGTGAGCTGCTCTGAGACTCTGAGATTCGGAGTGGAGGGCAGGATATAAATCCAATATCATCATCATAATTCTCTGGGGAGCAGGTTCCCTAGTGCAAGTAGCCCCATAGAAAAAGCAACTTTCTATACCCTAATCATTCTTGTTTGTGTCATTTTTAATGGATGTGGATAATCACAAGAAGATGTTCTCTGCAGTATGCAGGGCCTTAGTTCTAGATTGTGAGATACAAGCAGAAAGGTGTGGCTCCAAAGCAACATTTTGATAGGAGTATCCAAGCAACTTGCTCACCAGCAATCAACGATTCAGAATTTTTACAAACTAAGCTTGGTAATACCCTACCTCATTGCGACAGTGCATCCAACTGGACCAAATCGAGACCTAGGTTTCCTGTCTCATTACCAATGCTGACTTCTCACTACCACACCTATGCATATCAGATTTAATCCATTCTCTCCTGCTATTGTCATTCACCTGCTATTGCCATTTGTCATCTGAAATTATTCCATTGTTTAAAATATATAGGACAGATGGACTACATTTTAGATGTATCTGAAGAAGTGAGCAATGACTCATGAAAGCTCATACCCTGCCATGAATTTTGTTCGTTGGGTTGGTAGCTAACAAATTTTGTTAGCCATTTTCTCGAGAGAAACCGATTGCCATAGTATACAGATCAGTTGTAATTCTGGGAAGGTGATGATATTGGATTTATATCCCACCCTATACTCTGAATCTCAGAGTGGTCACAATCTCCTTCACCTCCCTCCCCACAACAGACACTCTGTGAGGTAGGGGGGACTGAGAGAGCTCTTACAGCAGCAGCCCTTTCAAGGACAACTCCTGCAGAGCTATGGCTGACCCAAGGCCATAGTCCAGGCCCCACTTGAAGGTTTGCAACCCAACTTGTTAGTCTTTAAATTGTTAGTCTTTAAAGTGCTACTGAACTCCTGCTCTTTCCATTACAACATACCATTTTTATGTCTATAGCACTTTTTTTTATATGAACAGAAGAGGAATCAGAACATTCATCCATAACAGTGTTGAAAGTCCAGGAAAGCAGGCAGTGGTCACTACTGACCTATGGTGTACATTTAATACATCATTCTCCTTACCTTTGGGTTCGGGTGGCGGCTAATGATAAGGCTGACTGGGCCAGGACCACATTCACTCAAAATGGCGTAGGCTTCACTCAGAGCTGCATGTCGCAAGCTGACCGAATCAGCTTCCAGGATCTGATCGCCACGGCTGAGAAAACAAACACATCCAGCTACTTGTACCTGTTGGAACTTACACTTATGATTTTACAGGACGGAAACGCAGGAGTAAACATGAACACTGGAACTGCTGATTTATTCTGAACCAGAGTAGTGTGGTTCCGTGTAGCACAGTGTTGTCAACTGTATGCGGCTGCAGCTATCCAGTGGGTAGAAGAAGAAGAATTGCAGATTTATACCCCGCCCTTCTCCCTGAATCAGAGACTCAGAGCGGCTTACAATCTCCTATATCTTCTCCCCCCACAACAGACACCCTGTGAGGTGGGTGGGGCTGAGAGGGCTCTCACAGCAGCTGTCCTTTCAAGGACAACTCCTACGAGAGCTATGGCTGACCCAAGGCCATTCCAGCAGGTGCAAGTGGAGAAGTGGGAAATCAAACCCGGTTCTCCCAGATAAGAGTCCGCACACTTAACCACTGCACCAAACTGGTACGATGGTTGGTGGAGACCCACATGATTGGCCCACCTCCATGGGACTTCAGCATGTGGCTCCCCCACCTCCAGCTATATGTACATGAAACCTAAGCTCTGTAACCAGAATTTCAGACTCAACTTTTGGTCCTAAAAAGTAGCTAATGGAAGCCCCCTGAAACAGACCAAGATCACAGAGAAGGGGGAGTTAGCTCCCTTCCATCACATGCCGTTTTCCTGATCAGAACTGCCTCTCTTTCCAAGCTGCTGGCAAACCAGGTGACAGAAAAGACAGATGCAATATCAGCACACCTCTTTTTTCCTTACCATAACTACAGGAAGGGTGAGCCAGACACATGCATCCAGGGCCGGCTTTGCCACTAAGCAAAATACGCAATTGCATAGGACACCGGCCTTCTGGGGGCACAGAACTGGGCGCCCCCATGTGATTTGGTGATGTTATCAGTGCCGGAGGGGGAGCCAGAAGTTAGCCTTGCCTAGGGCACCAGATAGTCTAGGGCCGGCCCTCTAACTAGAAAAATGGCATAGAGAGAAGAAGCACCCTCCCCAACTCATTCATGCAGATTCATACTATCTCCCTCCACCGGTGACACCCCCACCCACCCACACACCCCAGGATTTCCAATCATAGAACTCTGTAATCTGGCTGTAAAACACAGCACAGGGGTTGTTTTGGTTCTGGCTACAAGCACATTTTCTGAGTGCGGACATTCTGAGTTATAGACAGATGGATGGCTCTTTATCACATATTGTATGGATTAACGTAAGTCCTTTCAACACTAGGCTTTTTTGCGCAAGAATGTAGGACTGTTTCCTTCTTCACACCGTGAACAGAAATACCCACAGGATTGATAGATCTTAAGGGAAAGGCTGGCGAAATATTAATTATTACTTCACCCTGTACAGTTCTGGGCTATCAAGACATCTGGAACTGCTCAGGCCCAGGATTACCCTTTCAGATGATAACTGAAAATATTTATCGCAATAAAACCAAACAGCTTTTAAGGATTTGTTGCATTTTAAGTGTATTTTTAAAGACTGGAAATTTGCTAGGATGTAAGTAGCAACTGAAAGCAATGGGAGAAGCTCTGCATAAGATTGCACTGTGAGCAGGTTCTTTTTCTTACAGGAGCTCCTCTGCATATTAGGCCACGCCCCCCTGATGTAGCCAATCCTCCTGGAGCTTACAGTAGGCCCTATACTAAGAGCCCTCTGATTGGCTACAGAGGTGTGTGTGGCCTAATATGCAGAGGAGCTCCTGCTAGAAAAAGAGCCCTGATTGTGAGTGAATTTGTGGCACAGAACAGCTTGGATCCCACTAAAATTTCCATAGGGCATGGAGGAGAGGGTGCTTTTTGCCAACTCTCCCCTCCCACAGGAGAACGAACCCCTCTTCAGTCTACTTCCTAGGAGTTCTCCCCCCTGCCTCCAGCAGCACCATTTTGTGAAACCTGCTGGGTAACCATGGGAGGGAGAAATTGGTGAAAATCACCACTCCATGTGCGCTTGCAGAAATTCTAGGCAGGATACAAACCATAAATTGACCTTTCCTGGTTTCCAGCTTCCTAGCAGAAACTTTCGCAGTAAAACTAGCTTTATTCGGGTTGTCATAATTCCTTTCTCTCTACCCACCTGGCACAGATACCATTGCAAGGTAACACACATAATCCAGAAAAATGGGAACTGGTGTGATTTTTGTGCAGTGAAGCTCAGAACTAACCTTAACCTCCCGTCCATCTTAGCCACAGATCCCGGGGCCAAACTGTGAATGTATATACCCGGCAAGCTATTCTCCAGCGTGAGGCAGCAAGCACCGATACCCAGCCCGACACCTGGTTCTGTGATAAAACAGAGAGCAGCTATTTAGCCCACTTGTCCCAACAATGAAGGTTGAGTCTTGGTAGAAGCCAACAGTAAGAACAGCTGATCAAACCAGATAATGTCCTTATTAGGCTGACTGCATCTTTTTCCATTTCCTGACTATTATCACATCTATCTGTTTGCTAAATTATGACCACAGAGCTAACTACTGATTTTCTTCCTTCTTTATGATGAAGGAGGGAGAAAGGGAAGGAGTTGTTTTAAATTCACATACAAGTTACACTTACATAATTTGTGTAACTAAAAAACTTATAGACTCAGCACGAGTTTTTCTGATCCAGCATGGCCTTTTGAGAAGTGGCTCCTGTACCAAGATAATGAGAAGGAAAGGAATGGTCCTCAAACCTTTATTGAGGGTCACTTCCATGACAACCCTGTCCTTTGGTCCTGGCCCCTTGCGACTTGAGGAGGAAACATCAATATCTTCAGAGCTTGGTAAAGGGACTCCTCCACTGGAACTTGGGGAACTGGAGCGGCTCAGCAAAGTAGGAGTTGGACATGGGGTGAGGCTGGGGCTACGAAGTCTGGTCCGTACCGTGAGGGTCACCACACCTTTCTTGAGTTGCTAAGGAGCAATGATGCAATTAGTTATCATTAGCATCCAGGGCTGGCCCTAGACTATCTGGCATCCTAGGCAAGCCAACTTCTGCCCCCACCCCTCGCATTGATAATGTAACCGAGTCACATGGAGATGCCCAATTTGGTACCCCTGGAAGGCCAACACCCTAGGTAATTGCCTAGTTTGCCTATTGGCAGGGCTGGCCCTGTTTGTATCCTAAAACACTATCAGTTGGATCCTGTGGATTAGATCCTATGAACCCTTTCGAACACACACACACACACACACACACATGAAGCTGTGTTTTACGACTCAAACTCTTGGTCCATCAAGGTCAGTATTGTCTACTCAGGCTGGCAGCGGCTCTCCAAGGTCTCAGGCTGAGGTCTTCCACATCACCTACTACATGTTCCTTTCAACTGGTGATGCTCGAGATTGAACCTGGGACCTTCTCCATGAAAAACAGAAGCTCCTCCACTGTGCCAAGCAAGGAAGATTTTTTAAATCCACCAGAGGAAACCTTTCTCCATCAGAAAAGGCCATTCTCCACTGGAGGAAGTCCTCCTCTGTTGAAGGAAGGCTAAGCAGAAGAGAATCATAAGACCCAAGCTCATGCAACTCCACTCTCATGAGATTTCTATTGATCCCAGCTTCCTACAGACACCTCACAAGGAGACAAGAAACGATGCCAAAATCCAACTGGCCAGCAGTCAAAAACTACAGGCAAAATACTTAGGTAAGGATTTTCAAAACTATTATATGCGTTTTATAGCAAAACTATTGTGTGTTTTATATCAAAAGTCTTTACATCCACCAGGAGATTAAAAGTTCATTCAGAAACACTAGAAGCGCCTCTGAATGAACTCTTAATCTCCTGGCGACTGTAAAGACTCTTTCAAGACTGGGTCTTTTTCTGAAAGCTTTTTACCCTCCGTGCAGGGGTTACCATTCAAGTTAAGTTTTGTTCATGTCATCAATTATTGTGGTGCTTAATAATGTTTGAAATGTTTTGAGATTTTTCTATTCATTCTGTTTGGATATAAAACACACAAAATAGTTTTGATAATCTTTATTGAAGTATTTTGCCTGTAATTTTTGAATGCTGGCCCTTTGGCTTTTGAAGAAGAAGAAGACTGCAGATTTATACCCCGCCCTTCTCTCTGAATCAGAGACTCAGAGCGGCTTACAATCTCCTATATCTTCTCCCCCCACAACAGACACCCTGTGAGGTGGGTGGGGCTGAGAGGGCTCTCACAGCAGCTGCCCTTTCAAGGACAACCTCTGCCAGAGCTATGGCTAACTCAAGGCCATTCCAGCAGGTGCAGGTGGAGGAGTGGGGAATCAAACCTGGTTCTCCCAGATAAGAGTCCACGTACTTTTGGCATAGTACCCATCCCCCTACAGACACCCCAAACTAGTGCCAAGGTCCCACGGACCAGGAGGAGGACTTGGTGAAGTAGAATAGGCTCCAGTAGAGAAAAGGCAATAGGGAAGTGACCTTTTAAAAGCACAGCTGTCCTTCTAGTGTGCAGGTACTAACCAAGCGGCCTTAAAACAGTACTGATATTAGGGTAAGTTAATATCAATACAGTCAGGGGTGGAATTCTAGCAGGAAATCTTTTGCATATTAGGCCACACACCCCTGATGTAGCCAATCCTCCAGAGCCTTGTAAGCTTTTGGAGGATTGGCTACATTAGGGTGTCTGGCCTAATATGCAAAGGAGCTCCTGCTAGAATTCCACCCCTGAATGCAGTTATGATTTCATAAAAGCTAAACATGGAAAAGAGATGAACTAATTGTATTAGTTGTGCACAGTATTGGGAACAAACCGAAAACATTAGTGAGGTGTACCTCTACTAGCAGTAAACAATCTGATATAGGGGGAGCTATTTAGATTCCTAGGCCTTCTTCAGTGCATGTTGATATCTGAATCAGGCCTGAACTAAGTAATCTAGAACAAAGGAAAGACCACTTCTGCTTGTGTAAATGTACCACCCAGTGATAAAGATGATATCAAGCCATGTGAAGGGCAACCTAGAGAAAACAAGCTGCTTTGGACACAGTTCTCAAAATCCTGGCCTGGAGGTGCGATGGGGGTGGGGGTGGGAGACAGGGAAGTAACCGAGAAAGAAGCTTACAATCGATCCTGTTGCAAATTAATTGCGTCACCAGCACCAAGAAGGATAATCAACTTTCTAGAGATGGTGCTGAGTGAAGATATCATTATTGTATCACTTTGCGATGCTAGTGCTACCAAAGGCCGGTGGCAACCTGTGGTGGATTTATTATTCTTGTTGCTGTTGTGAGTTCTTCTAATTGCATACAGCTTTTAAGTTTCTTCCTTGCATCATTTGCTCTTCCGGCGCCATTAGGTGGTATGACTCTTAAAACTGAAATCCTCTAGAACTAGACACACTGAGTCAATGGCCAGTAGATAAAGAACTTCTTCACACTATAGATCCAAGTGGGCAGCCATGTTGGTCTGAAGCAGTAGAAAAAAGTAGGAGTCAAGTTTCACCTTTCAGACCAACAAAGTTTTATTCAGAACGCAAGCTTTTGCATGCAGGCATACTTCTTTAGACGAGGGGATAACCCATCAACTACATGTATTTCAGCCCACCGTACCTTATTCATTCATTCATTCATTCATTCATTCATTTTATTCAATTTATATCCCACTCTCCCCACGAAAGCAGGCTCAGGGCGGCTTACACACCCATGTAAATACATGGAACGTAAAACCACATTAAAATATAAAAAGATACAGAAAACATAAAATTGTTTCAGGTGCTATAATGATCTTCAAATTTTCTATTTGTTATTCCAGCTGGATGTTCTATAGAAAGATCAATCTTACCTTCATGTTCAAGGTGGCCCAGTTGTTTCAGAGTCTGTTGCAGCCTGTGATCTTAATTTACAAATGCCTGGTGGAAGAGCTGCATCTTACAGGCCCTGCGGAACTGTGTGAGGTCTCGCAGGGCCCTAACCTCCTCGGGGAGCTCGTTCCACCAGCTTGGGGCTGTAACAGAAAAGGCCCTGGCTCTGGTTGTCATGAGCCTGGCCTCTTTAAGGCCAGGGATTGAGAGTAGATTTTGTGACCCTGACTGAACTGCTCTCCGGGGAACATGTGGGGGAATGGTGGTCCCTAAGTTATGTAGGTCCCTGGCCATATGGGGCTTTAAAGGTAAGTCCCAGCATCTTGAAATGAACCCGGTATCCCCTCATCTGAAGAAGTATGCCTGCATACAAAAGCTTACATTCTGAATAAAACTTTGTTGGTCTTAAAGGTACAACTTGACTCCTACTTTGTTCTTCACACTATACACAGTCACTAATTTATGGAACTCACAGCCACATGAAGTAGTGAAAGCTGCTAGCTTAGATGGCTTTAAAAGCGGTTTACAGAAATTTACTGAGGGTGGGTCCATCACATTAGCTATGACAGCTAAATGTAATCTCCAAGTTAAGAAGCAACATCTCTCTGAACAGCACTTACAACCAGGAGTGGTTTTGTCCTCTGCGTTCTCCTTGTGAATCTTTTTTTCTGACCATTTTCAGAAACAGGAGGCTGGAGTAGATGGGCCACTGGTCTGATCCAGCAGGGCTCTTCTTATGTTATTTTATCGTTTTTAGGACTTGGCTCAACCTATGGGTGGCTGGAAAAGTGAATGAGATGGATTTTGGTGCCTTAAGTGGTGCAACTGTTGAAATATGAGAACCTTTTGGAGGGGAGGGAATGGAAGCTCCATTTCCAACTATTGGTTAACCTGAGGATGAAACCAAAGTGCTTGTGTGTGTGTACTCTCACATATCAACATAAGAACATAAGAGAAGCCATGTTAGATCAGGCCAATGGCCCATCCAGTCCAACATTCTGTGTCACACAGCGGCCAAATATATATATATATATATATACACACACACATACACACTGCGGCTAATAGCCACTGATGGACCTCTGCTCCATATTTTTATCTAACCCCCTCTTGAAGGTGGCCATGCTTGTGGCCGCCACCACCTCCTGTGGCAGTGAATTCCACATGTTCCCTTTATCCGTTTTAACCTGTCTGCTCAGCAATTTCATCGAATGCCCACGAGTTCTCGTATTGTGAGAAAGGGAAAAAAGTACTTCTTTCTCTACTTTCTCCATCCCATGCATTATCTTGTAAACCTCTATCATGTCACCCCTCAGTCGACGTTTCTCCAAGCTAAAGAGCCCTAAGCGTTTCAACCTTTCTTCATAGGGAAGGTGTTCCAGCCCTTTAATCATTCTAGTTGCCCTTTTCTGAACTTTCTCCAATGCTATAATATCCTTTTTGAGGTGCGGCGACCAGAACTGCACACAGTACTCCAAATGAGACCGCACCATCGATTTATACAGGGGCATTATGATACTGGCTGATTTGTTTTCAATTCCCTTCCTAATAATTCCCAGCATGGCGTTGGCCTTTTTTATTGCAAACGCACACTGTCTTGACATTTTCAGTGAATTATCTACCACGACCCCAAGATCTCTCTCTTGGTCAGTCTCTGCCAGTTCGCACCCCATCAACTTGTATTTGTAGCTGGGATTCTTGGCCCCAATGTGCATTACTTTGCACTTGGCCACATTGAACCGCATCTGCCACGTTGACGCCCACTCACCCAGCCTCAACAGATCCCTTTGGAGTTCCTCACAATCCTCTCTGGTTCTCACCACCCTGAACAATTTAGTGTCATCTGCAAATTTGGCCACTTCACTGCTCACTCCCAACTCTAAATCATTTATGAACAAGTTAAAGAGCATGGGACCCAGTACTGAGCCCTGTGGCACCCCACTGCTTACCGTCCTCCACTGCGAAGACTGCCCATTTATACTCACTCTCTGCTTCCTATTACTCATCCAGTTTTTGTCCTTTTACTCCATGACTCTCAAGCTTTCTAAGGAGTCTTTGATGAGGAACTTTATCAAAAGCTTTCTGGAAGTCAAGGTAAACAACATCTATCGGGTCTCCTTTGTCCACAAGTTTGTTTACCCCCTCAAAGAAATGTAACAGGTTAGTGAGGCAAGATCTTCCCTTACAGAACCCATGCTGAGTCTTCCTCAATAACCCGTGTTCATCAATGTGCCTACTCATTCTGTCCTTGATAATGGTTTCTACCAACTTTCCCGGTATTGAAGTCAGACTGACTGGCCTGTAAGGCATATTGGCATATTGGCATCAAAAGGCATATTGTTTCCCACAACACACAGGGTACACTCACAGGCATACAAATGCATGTGTGCAAAAGCAAGCACATCTCTTCTTGCATCTACACTGCTTTAATTGGGATCAATGGAGAGCCATTCCACAAAAGAAGCTACTGCAGCTGAGAAAGGGGAAAAGCCCTCAGGAAACCCTTGGGAATGCCATCATTAAACTGAATCGTTATGGTAAATTTTTCACATATTAAAAAACTGCCTTATATTTCCGTTTGGTTTTGCTGAGGGACACTCGGTTTGCAACATGTACAGGATACAGCAGCCCATGCCCAAGTCATCAGACCAAATGCAAATGTGCAGCACCCAAATGTTCGCTGTTGCCTCTAGAAACCCGTCTTAATAGTTTCATTACCTTGAATGTCTGAATGGCCTCCTGATGGGTCAGCCCCTGCAAAGATTCCCCGTTCACTTCCAGGAGTTCATCCCCTAATAACCAAAGGGAAGATCCATATTAAAATATGGGCACAGGAAGGATAAACATTCTTACATTTCTGGTTGTTGTAGATTTTTCCAGCTGGTGGCCATGGTCTTGGTATTGTGAGACCCGACGTTTTGCCAGCAACTGTGACTGGCATCCTCAGAGGTGTAACCCAGAAAACTGGAGTTCCCTTTGGGTTACACCACTGAGGGTGCCTGTCACAGTTGCTGGCAAAACGTCGGGTCTCACAACACCAGGACCATGGCCACACAGCCGGAAAATCTACAACCACCAATAGACTCCGGCTGTGAAAGCCTTCAACAACGTATTCTTACATTTTGCCATCTTGATGGAAAGCACCACCAAGCTGCAGCTGACTTATTGCACCCCGTAAGGTTTTCAAGGCAAGAACTGAACAGAGGAGGGCTGCCATTGTCTGCCTTTGCGTAGCAACCCTGGACTTCCTTGGCGGCTTCCCATCCAAATACTCACCAGGGCTGATGCTAGGGTTGCCAAGTCCAATTCAAGAAACATCTGGGGACTTTGGGGGTGCAGCCAGGAGACTTTGGGGGCACAGCCAGGAGACTTTGGGAGTGGAGCCAGGAGCAAGAATGTGACAAGCATAACTGAACTCCAAAGGGAGTTCTGGCCATCACATTTATAGGGACTGCATTCCTTTTAAATGCCTTCCCTCCATTGGAAATAATGATGGATAGGGGCACCTACTTTGGAGGCTCATAGAACTGGGCTCCCTGGTCCAATCCTTTTGAAATTTGGAGAGTGTTTTGAGGAGAGATGTTATGCTGAAAATTTGGTTACTTAAACAAACAGCCCCGCCCCCCCAAAGAGCCTGCAGAGCAATTCTTCATTATACCCTATGGGAATTGGTCTCCATAGGGAATAATGAATGCCCAGCAGACATTCCCCTCCCCACCCACCCCCGGCTTTCTGATGACCCTGAAGCAGTGGGAGGGCCCCCAAATGGGGGATCCCCTGCTGCCACCTGGGGATTGGCAATCTAGCTGATGCTGCTTAGTTTCCAGAATTTGAGGAAACTGGGGTAGCCTGGGTCAGATGCAGTCTTAGGCTTCTTCTTTTTTTAATCAACAATTTATTGTATTTTCACATCATAACATAACAAAATAAAATAACATAGTGCAGTGCAACAGTTATAAATCAATAGCAAGGCAGTAATAAAAATACAGCATTTTAACATATGTCTGTTTTAAACATGCACTGTTAATTTCCAATTTGTTCAAATCACAGTTGTTTCAAACACTTTCAATAAAGAGCCTATAGCCTAAGGAATTTAAAATCCAGTAAGTTTACCATAAACAGAGTGTATCAATCAAATCTGGAATATCAACATATTATGATAAATATTCCATTATGCGGAACTAGGTTGCCTCAAAATTGGATGAAAATTTTTGACAAATAACAAAAATGATAAATTGTCAGGGAGTTTTGCCATAATATACTGCATGTGTTCCATAACTTTTTGCACCACAGTGATACATCGGGGGGGGGGGGGGGGGCTTTGACTTTCCAGCATGAAGCAATAGTTGATTTTGCCGCGAATAAAAGTCTTAGGCTTCTTCATCTTTCTGTCCAATTGCTGTACATTTTAAACAAAACCCCTTTCTGTATATTTTCACATGTTCCCATTGTCTTGGTAGTGAATGCATTTTCTTCCCAGGAGCCAGTCAGTTTACTATTAACTATTGTGAAAGAATGCTCCCAAAGTTTTGACCTCTGACCCTGAACTTGCATTAGAACGCATACAATTAAAAAAAGTTTTGTACTTTTGTGTTGCAGTGAACCTGGAGTTCTCTGAAAGCTGGTAAGGGAATCCTCGAGGAGAAAAATCAGCAGCAGAAGATTATGTTGGATTTATATTTCACTCTTCACTCTGAATCTCAAAGCAGCTCCACTGCAGCATACTGGGTTGACACTTTCATTGAGCTATCCACATTTTTACAAGCTTTTCCCCTCTCAGTCTCAGCAAGTTCAGACCTCACTAGCTTATACTTGAAGTTGGGTTTTTTCCTCCCCTCCCAGTGTGCATCACCTTCCATCTGTGTTCCTCTCCCACAACAAACACCCTGTGAGGTAGGTGGGGCTGAGAGAGCTCTCACAGAAGCTGCCCTTTCAAGGACCACTCCTACGAGAGCTATGGCTGGCCCAAGGCCATTCTGGCAGCTGCAAGTTGGTGGAGTGGGGAATCAAACCCGGTTCTCCCAGATAAGAGTCCACACACTGAACTACTACACCAAACTGGCTCTCAGTAGTGCCCAAGCTTCCACAAGAGACAGTTTGCAAACCAGTCTTAATGTTCCTCCACGCACTTTGCAACCAGAGAGAGACACATTCATGGTGTTCCAGAGTGCATGCTCAGTAACAGATCTGTCTTCGTATTAGGGATCAGATGGCTAACCTTTGCTATGGGGAAAAAGAAGATGGACAGCTATGACATTGCTACTGACTCTTTTGGGGTCCTCATCTAGGGCTAGATCAGCACCCAGGCTTTGCAAAATAAGAGAGTGACTAAAATGTGGAATTTGCTGCTAGAGGACGTAGTGATGGCAACAGGAATAAACAGCTTTAAAGGGGAATTGCACGGGTGGAAGATCAGTCTATCCATGGTCACTAGCCATAGTGACCATGGGGAACATCCACATTCAAATCCTTTGAATCCCAGAGCCAGGTGGCAACATCAGGAAAAGGCTTCAGCCTCTATGCCTTGTTGTTGGCCACCCAGAGGAACTGTTTGGCTGCTGTGGGAGACAGGATGCTGGACCAAATGGACCATCTGATTCAGCAGGGCTCTTTTTGTGTTCTTATGTAAGACTGTTTATAGTTGGGTGGCTATAAGACTCGCTCTGAATCAGGAAGGCCCTCAACGTTAAATCAGTTTTAAGCAAGATGACCCCTTTCAGAGCTGAAAAAGGAGACTGATAAGCAATACGACCATCAGGGTTGCTGTATGACCAAGATAATGCAAACGAAGTATTTTTGAACACGCAAAACAATGCTATACAGATGCTAAGAGTTATTATAGCTGCCTAAACACACACATGTTGCAAAAAAAAAATGCACACAGTGTATCAACCTATGAGGAACAAGGTTGATTTGTGTAGAAAAGAAATACAATTTCTGAACCAAAATTGATGTATTAGGACAATCTTGAGTTTGACAATACATGCGATGGTTAATTCGATGAGTAGATTCTTGGTAGTATTTGCTCTGCCTGCCTGTAAGCCAGCACATTTACTTCCTGTCTCGCATTTTACTATCTTGCAGACCTCCTCCCACACCCACCCAGCTTATGCACATGACAGGAAGTGGAAAACTGGCATAAATTCAACAGGAGCAGCGTTTCAGGAGGTATTTTGGTCTGCAGAAGGAGGGGGAGGTGGGAAAGTCACACTCCACAGCTGTGGGAATCCCTACCATTCCCCCTAGACCTCTACTTCTCTTTTACCCCCAATCCAGATGAAAAATGGGGAGCAGGTCAGGAAGGACATACGCTGCCAGTTCATTGTCCACAGACTTATTTCTCTGCCCTTAACAATGCTCATTGGCCCTAAGAACAGGTGAGATTGCTGCAATATGGGGCACGGCTTCTCTTTCCCAGAAATCCACTCTTTACTAGGATACCTTCTTTAAGTCTTCCATCGGCGGCAGCAGTTCCAGTCGGGAAAATCGTCTTCACAAAAATGCCCATGCGTCCCCGAGCAGAGTCCTGACCCCCCACAATGCTGAATCCAAGACCCTGAAGAGGATTGGGGTGGAAAGAGAAATGTTAATAGATCTTAACTGTGACACCAGTTTCGGCCTAAAGTAATTAGGTGGAAATGAAAACAATGTCTGTGAAATGGCTTGGAGTGAAATGCCAAAACGCTTAACCAGTTCCACAGGGGCTGCAAGACTACCCTCTTTCAACTGGCTTTTTCTTAATGTGGAATTTATTGTACCGTTGTCACGTAAAATAGTGTTAAGATGAGTAAAATCGAGATTGTAGCACCGAATTAATTTGTTGGTTTTAAATTGGATGGTTTTAATTAGATAGTTTTACTGTAACAGTACATTTAATTGAGTAATATACAATTGCTATGTAATTAGTGTATTTTTATTATTGTATTATTGCAATGTCTGCATTTTATGCCATGTAAGCCGCCCTGAGCCTGCTTCAGTGGGGAGGGCGGGATATAAATTAAAAATTATTATTATAAATTATCATTATGAAGAAATTATGGAACCAGGTCCAGCAGCAACCCAAAATACTACCCCTGGAAGAGAGGAGACCCTATTGAACAGTATGAGGGGTGAATTGGGGATCTGCAGTAGAATCAAAAATTGCCTTCCTTCTGTTAGAGAAATATACAGTTCCATCAAACTCATTGTTTTGCTTTATATAATGGTTTTTATATAGCTCCTCATCATCTTATAAGCACTGTGAAATTTCTTTAATATCTGGTCTCTGATTAACTTTAGGCAAACTCCTATCTCCTTTGCTTGTTTCCCCCTCAAGACTCCCTTCCTTCACTTTTTTCTTTGTCAGTCCATTTGCCTGCTCTTGACCATTTTTTGTCAGCCATTTTGCCTCAATACTCCAAATTCTTTAGTCTCCCTACCTCTCAGCTGAATCATATGCATGAGGGTTTAGTCCTAGCCAAACTGACTATTTCCATTTCCCTCACAGAATCTTGTCAGAAAACAGTTTTCTTCTCTCAGTAGCTGAACATTCTGAGCATGAGAGCAGCTCAGCCAATCAGTGCCAGAACCTTCAGAATGATAAGAACATTTCAGGTTCTAGCCCAGGAGCAACTTAGAAACCAGCAAGATCTTTTAAGGTATAAGCTTTTGAGAGTAAGAACTCCCCTATCTGACAAAGGGACATTTCACTCTCGAAAGATGATACCCTGAAAATCTTGCTGGTCTCAAAAGTGCTACTGGACTCGAATCTAGGTCTTCTACTGCAGACCAGAAGAAACCATTCCTCCAGAAACGATCCCAGAGGTAGCAACTTATATTTTAGAATCACAGAATCATAGAGTCAGGCGGGACCTCCAGGGTCATCTAGTCCAACCTCCTGCACAATGCCGGGAATTCACAAATACCTCCCCCTAAATTCACAGGATCTGCATTGCTGTCAGATGGCCATCTAGCCTCTGTTTAAAAACCTCCAAGGAAGGCGAGCCCACCACCTCCCGAGGAAGCCTGTTCCACTGAAAAACCACTCTGTCAGGAAGTTCTTCCTAATGTTGAGCCGGAAACTCTTTTGACTTAATTTCAACCCACTGGTTCTGGTCCTACCTTCTGGGGCCACAAAATACAATTCCACACCACCCTCTATATGACAGCCCTTCTTGAAGATGATGATCCTATCACCTCTCAGCCACCTCCTCTCCAGGCTAAATATACCCAGTTCATTCAACTTTTCTTCATAGGACTTGGTCTCCAGACCCCTCACCATCTTTGTCGCCCTCCTTGGGACCCATTCCAGCTTGTCTACGTCCTTCTTAAAATGTGATGCTCTTATTGTAGCAATTGTGACCATCACACCCTAAAAAAATACTTTGTGCTCATCAAGATTTTCACATGCTGTTCCATGCACATAAACACACCTGCTTGTGAGAATGTCCTTACCTTGCCTTGCCCTTTCATCAGAACAATGTTGGAAATAATTGACGGCTGAGTCAGGCGCCAGGGATATTCTACTTGAGCTGCACTCAATGATCGGGTGGATTTTTTAACAATTTGGTACTCCTGCTGAAATAAAATAATCATAATAATTACAAAGGCACAAAGTGCTCTTCCTTATTGTTTCCAACAGGGGCATCTATATCTTCCATTTCCCAAATGTTTTGGCATTGTAAGGATAGGCTAAGCTCATGCACTTCTTAGCTTCTTGGAGTCTGAAAGAAGGAAACAAAACAGTCTTTTGGGGATCTGTAAGCAGCTATATGTAGGGGCCTTAGGGAAAAAATTAGAAAAACAGTTTTGATTTTTATGCAGTTTGCATGCTTGCTTGATTAAAAAGTTTCGCCCTACATATGTCAACAAAATTTGACCTAGATGTATGAATGTTTGGCTCAGTTCTACAAATTATCACTTTTTCAAAAGAGGGGCTACAGCAAAGTGGTAGAGCATTTGACTGCAAATTATCCCCTTTGCAGAACTAGAAAAATGCCTTACCTAGTATTCATAAGAACAAAAAGGGAGAACTACATGGTATGAGCAACACATAGATGCAACTGAACACGGCAGCACTGAAAAAGACAGTAGATTTATACCCCACCCTTCACTCTGAATCAGAGTGGCTTACAATCTCCTTTATCTTCTTCCCCCACAACAGACACCCTGTGAGGTGGGTGGGGCTGAGAGAGCTCTCCCAGAAGCTGCCCTTTCAAGGACAACTCCTAAGAGAGCTGTGGCTGACCTAAGGCCATTCCAGCAGGTGCAAGTGGAGGAGTGGGGAATCAAACCCGGTTCTCCCAGATAAGAGTCCACACACTTAATCACTACACCAACTGGCTCTGAATAAAAGTCTCCCGTCAGCTCTATAAAGTGTAGGCATGTATGTCCCATGTTGTGACACTCTGCATTTTCCTGGTCTAACCAGCAGTAGCTAATGATGTAGAGTGGGTCAGAAAACAACTGTATGTGTAAATGCTTCTACCTTCAACACAGGAGAAATCAACATGGAGATGCCATTTTCAGCAGTATCCCTGCACCACCCTCTTCATGTAGTTGCACCCTGGAATGGCCTCACTGGGGCAAACCAGGAATCCTTCCAGTCCAGTATCTTGTTTCCAGTATTAGCTAGTCAGCTGCTTCTGCCAAATCATCATGAAGGCAGTGCAGTTCTTAAGCTTGGCACAAGGGGGAGGAGGTCACTCCTAAGTAGCTGCTAATTAGTAAAAATTCTCCATTTTGCAATCGTCAATCAGACAGGTCAGCTAGACAACCTTTCAAAAAACAAATTTTTTCCCCAATGTGGTCACAGATGTACTCAAAGATCAAAACAGAATGAAAATAACAAGTTTAACAGACTCTTGGAAGCAAAAGCTTTCCGCCTTGATTGCTGGTTCACTCAATCAAGGATTTGGGACCACATAGACAAGAGAAGGATTGTAAGATGGCGTCTGGGAGTCAGTTCTAATGCAGAATGTCATAAGAGAACATAAGAGAAGTCATGTTGGATCAGGCCAATGACCCATCCAGTCGAACACTCTGTCACCCAGGTGCCATCAGGAGGTCCACTAGCGGGACCAGGACACTGTTGTCCTCCCCCTCTCCCCCAAGCACCAAAAATACAGAGCATCATTGCCCCAGACAGAGAGTTCCAACAATATGCTGTGGCTAACAGCCATACATTTATCCAGTCTGCTCCATGTTTATCCAATCCCCTCTTGAAGCTGTCTATGCTTGCAGCCACTGCCACCTCCTGCGGCAGTGAATTCCATGTGATAATCACTCTTTGTCCTGAGAGTTTGGGCCAAAACTAGATATGACATCTGTCACAAATTGGGTCGGGCACAGCAGGACAAATAGGACACGCTCCCATGTTTCAACTTGGGAAAATGGTGTGCGGGAAGGTGGGGGGAAAGCCCATTCTTCCACTTTACCACAACCCCAAGTCAAATCAGACTTCAGGACACTTCAGGGAATGTTAAGCTCCCCAATGTAACATCTGTCTATAAGTCAGTTCGGGGACCCCCAATGTGACTAGTAGCAAGTGTTGCATGAGGTTTGGCTCTCAGTATCCCACAATAGCATAACAAAATATAATGGATACAAACCAAGGTTCCCTGCGTACATAAGCACTGCAAACTGTACCCCCTCTCTCACCTGCCTGGTGCCTGTGTCCAGATGCTGTGGCAGAGAATGTTTTCTCCCTCCTCGGGAATATTTCATGGCTATTTCATAACTCATATCTCCATTTTCCACTGTCAACTCGTCATCTTCTCCCACGGATTCTAAACGAGTCGCTGCCCCTGAGCAATAAACGAGAGATGCCATTTATTACACATCTATCAGGGCATCTTTTAAGATGTCTGTCGTGATAGAATCAGGTGTGCTACTTCAACATTTTGTACGCGCATTCAAAAATGATGGATGCGTTTCCTAAATCACATGAACTAAGATAGATATTATCGTTTCATACACACACACACACACAGCCTACAAGTTAGTAGCAATAGTTTATCTTGCAAGCAACCATTTTCAAAATGCGTACTGCAGCAAAGCCCTAATACTTTGAGTCTGGTGTGTTTAAAGGATTGCTGCCAAAATTACTGGCGAGGAACGCAGGGTCATTTCCAGTTTAAAAGATTTAAGACTAATCTCAGTCGCAGGCTGACAAAAAGAAGTTTGTAAATCCAACTGAGGCCCCCAAATCACAAATACTTAAAAATAACCAAATAAAATAGAAACAGAAACCAGATAGCATCTCAAAGTAGTGAGCAATAATTTAAATAGCTTGAAACTTGAAGATACATAAAGGGTTTTTTTAAAAGTCCTTTAAAGCTAAAAAAAAAAAAAATCTTGACACCAGAGTTGTGATTTTCTCCCCCACCCCCCCAAAAAACCCAAAATGCAAATGTATTAAATTGGCTCTTCAGTCTCTTTCATGCGCTCAGACTTTCTTGTGAGATTTCCACCAAAGATGGGAAGTTTCCTACAAAACAGGTCAGTTTGAAATATCTCACCATAATATGCATTTGATAGTTCCAGTCTAGGGTCAGGCAAGTCATCCAGGTAAGCAGAACAGAGATGCAAGAAACACAAACCTGGAACAAGTATAGACCAAGCTTCCAGTAGCTTTCCCCCCACTTTTTAACGGAAAGCCAACAGATTGGGAACAAACATAACAGGACAGAGTGATGTTTCTGCCTTCTTCCTTAACTCACTCTATGATCCTTATAGAAGAGGTGCAAGAAACACAAACTGGGACAAATTCCGACAGTCTCCAACCTTCAATTGTTTTCATCATCAAATCTGTAATATCTGTTATGCTTTATATTACTATTGTCCTCTTCTAAAATACTGTGCTTCACTAGATTTCCCCTAAATTTATCCTAAGGCCAGGCGTGGAATTCTAGCAGGAGCTCCTTTGCATATTAGGCCACACATTCCTGATTTAGCCAATCCTCCAAGAGCTTACAAGGCTCTTTTTTGTAAGCTCTTGGAGGACTGGCTACATCAGGGGTGTGTGGCTTAATATGCAAAGGAGCTCCTGCTAGAATTCCACCCCTACCTAAGGCTAATTCTAAAGGAAGCTCCCTTGTAGGTGTCCCTCTAGTATGTGCCTTGAACCATATTTTCTCAGGCTGCTTTTTAAATATTTAGTCCTAAAAATCCAGGGAAATTGCGTTCTGGGCTGGAACATAACATTTCTTTCATCATCCCTCATATTAATTGTCGGAACCTGGTGTTTAAATTAGGAATAAGGTGTATGCTTGACTATATGATCCACTGGTTTGATCCAGCAGGCTCTAATTATGTTATGTTCTCATGTTCTTGGACTGGGGGGGAAGTTTCATTGAAGAGGAGCTCTTCTCACTTCTCTCAATATCTACATATTGCAGATTTATTATTTTTTTTAAAGGTGACCCTCAGGAAAGAGCTGCGCTGCCAGACTAAGTTGGAACACACCTCTCTCATCTCTTTCTAGGGCTTTCCAATCTTTGATTCACCTACTCCATGAGACCACCCTTACCTTGTGATCGGCTTCTGTACTTCAAAATACCACCTCCCAGAGTTGGACTTTGGCAGTTTTCTTTGGAACCCTCAGTGCAAGCTGAATCTGGAGATTTAGCCATATCTGTCATCTGAAAGAGAGGGAAAATGGAAAAGGCTTAGAGACAGAGCTCAGAAGTCAGAATTGGCCTTCACTTCTGAAACAGGATTAACCGTCATCCCGAGGAAAGCCAAGTAGCAGGACCTCAGGCAAAGGGGGAGTTCTCTCTGTGGCCTAATTACAGAAAGCTGCCTAATCACAGGAATTTTAGAGGGAGAATCAGGCTAGGCAACCTGGATAACAGTGTCTCATGGTATCTTAAAGAGCAAACTTGCTTAACCTAAAAGCCGTCCTAAAAATAAATGTCGGATGTTTGAGAGCCACAAGATGTTTGAGAGCTGCAAGAAAGAAAGAAAGTAGGTAAGGGAGAGAGGTGGAAAAAAAGCAACTTTAACTTTAAATGCATTTTCCAAGCAGCCATTTAAAGAAAGCAACTGTCCAGGGTCACAGGCAGTGGTCTTTCACATCATCTACTGCCAAAATCTTCTAACTGGAGAAACCAGGGGTTGAATCCTGGGACCTTCTGCATGCCGAGTGCATGCTCTACCACTGAACCACGGCCCCTCCCTGCCACAAACCCACCCATAGAGCAACCCTATGTGGGTCTACCCCAGTTAATCAACAGGTTTAGAATAGAGGAAACTCTGCCCTGAAAGTGATCTCAGGCCAAGCCAGTCTTTGCTCAGCCTCAGTCTTCCCCTGCACACATCTGCAATATGGGAATGAAAGCACTACCCAACATCTAGGTAAGACATACTGAGATAATATACATGAAACATTTAATATAAAACTCTAAAGTAGGGTTGTCAATTCGGATAAAGGTTTACCGAATATTTACAGAATATAGCCTTTTCGGTAAATATTTGGAAATAGGTATTCCAGATAGGCATCTGAGCCTATTGTTGAATTCCGAATACCTGATTTCCGAATAATTATGGTATTATTCGGAAATATTCAGTAAAAGTATTCCTCCCATAGAAAACAATGGGAAAAGGCAAAAGGCAGTCTGTGATTGCCTTTCCCGCCTTTCCCCGCCTCTGACAGGGGTGAGGGGGAGGGGGAAGAGTTCTCTGACCAATCAGAGGCATGCATTTCTGCAAATTGGAAATACATGGCTCTGCAGGACCCTGCAGGGCTTTTTTTGTTGTGCAAAGTAGGGGGAAGGGAGAAACTGCAATTCTCGAATGGAATTGCATGTTTCCCCCCTCAAGCCAATCAGAGAACAGAACAGTTTATTTCCAAACTGTTCTGTTCTGTCCATGGGCAGAGAGAGGGTATTTATTTACCATCTCTTGCCCCCTCGACTCCATTGCTGTTCCTGCTGCAATAGAGAGATTGTGAGCTGGTGTTGAGCCTCTGCTGCTTTGCTCTCTGTGGCCTGGTGTGGATCTTGGATTTGGACTTCAGCATCTGACTTGGTGAGATCCTTCCTTTTTTCCCTTATTGTGGGGAAGGGAATTTAGGAATTTTTATAAGTAGGTTTTTGTTTCTATATTTTAGAAAACCTTCTGTTCTGCTTTGGGTAGGTGTCTGGGTGGTTTTGTGTTTGGGGGGGGGGGGTTGCTGGGGGGATTGGCTGTGACTCTGGCCTGGCTGGAATTGTTTGTTTTAATCACTTCATAATTTTATTACATTGTCTAGTTTGTTAAAAGTTATTTTTGCTCTGCTCTGCTGTTTTGGTCTTCTGGTCTGCTTTGCTTCCTTGGTGACACAGGCCATTTTCCTGTGGGTTGAGTGCCTCCCTGGTCTGGTTGTTGTGCTTGTAGCCGGGTTTGGGGGTGGGGGCCTGGTCACCCTTCCTGGTCTGCTGTGCTCTGCTGCTTTGGGCCTCGGGTAGCCTGATCTGGTCCCTTGGCCAAGGCCACTGTTCCCTGCCATTTTCCTGTGGGCATCTGGGTGAGAAACCTGGAAGCAGCATGTTTGGTGCTCTTGGGCAACTCTCCCAGTGTTGTTTGGGGCTGGCTTGGAGAGCTGGCATCCTTAGATGGTGTGTTCTGTGGCAGGGAGCCTGGCATCTGAGTGAGAAACCCGGAAGCAGTATGTTTGGTGCACTTGGGCAACTCTCCCAGTGTTGTTTGGGGCTGGCCTGGAGAGCTGGCATTCTTAGATGGTGTGTTCTGTAGCAGGGAGGCTGGCATCCGGGTGAGAAACCCGGAAGTAGCATGGTTGGTGTGCCTGGGCAACTCTTCCAGTGTTGTTTGGGGCTGGCCTAGAGACCTGGCATCTGGGTTTGCTGCAGCCAGGTCTGCAGAGCCTTTCCCACAGAGCAGAGCAGACCTGGAGAAGATTGTGTTTTGTGTGGCACTGAAGTTGGCAACTGGGTTTATATTGGTGCCAGGGTGCATATAAGTAGGTAGATAGGTAGATTTAGTGCATTGGGGTCCTATAGGATTCTCTGATTTGAAGTTAGATTTGGTTTTGGGTGCCTAAGGAATTGGACCCCCTGGCCCAATGTTTTTGGGACTTGGAGGTTTTGTAGGGGAGAGCCCCCTGAAGCTGCCCTGCAGTTTTGGGGGCTCCCCCTCAAACCCCTTCCCCTCCAGGAAGCTTCCAATATACCCTATTTTGCCATAGACTTCAATGGCCCATAGGGTATAATGGTGGGATAGGGGTTTTGGGGGTTTTGTAGGGGAGAGTCCCCTGCAGGTTCCCTGCAAGTTTGGGGGCTCTCCCTCAAACTCCCTCCCCTCCAGGCAGCTTCCAATATACCCTATTTTGCCATTGACTTCAATGGCCCATAGGATATAATGGGAGCTGAATACCAAATATATCTGAATATACCTGTATATTCGGATATATCCGAATACCCTATTTGGTAATTTCAGGAATGCCAGAAAATTTATTACCGAATATTTCCGAATCTGGATATTACCGATTTTTTGTTGTTGTTGACTGCCCTACTCTAAAGCAGGGGTGGCCAAACTTGCTTAATGTAAGAGCCACAAAGAATAAACATCAGCTATCTCAGAGCCGCAAGACATAATGATTAGATGTTTGAGAGCTGCAAGACGGACGGACGGAAGGAAGGAAGGAAGGAAGGAAGGAAGGAAGGAAGGAAGGAAGGAAGGAAGGAAGGAAGGAAGGAAGGAAGGAAAATAGATAGGGAGGGAGATGTGGAAAAAATGCAACTTTAAATGCATTCTCCAAGCCACTGACTGGCTTGGCTTGAAGAAGTGATGTAAAGAGTCAAATGCCTTCTCCAAGTCTGCTGAAAGGACAGTGCGGGCTTTGAGAGCCACACAATATCTGTGAAAGAGCCACATGTGGCTCCTGAGCCACAGTTTGGCCACCTTTGCTCTAAAGTATTCTTGTTACTGCTTTTTGTATTGAGGAACACAAAAGGTCCCAAGGCATGCCAGATGCCGAAGATACATTACAACAATCTCATTAGTTTGGGATTACTTATCCCATTCCAGGTTTCTATTAGAAAAAACATCAACTGGGTTCAAAAGTAATGTAGAATTTTGTTATGAAACACAATATTCTTATAAAAAGACATGTCTAGGGCTACGGTCTTTCACATTTTCCAACCGATGCCAGGGCATAGAGTTTACTGTACACATTGCAGTCTCTCTGCTTTCTAAAATACCTCTCCTTTCTAAAATACAGTACACATCGTGGCCTCTCTGCTTTCTAAAATACCTGCATTTCTTCTGAAAATAAACAGAAATTCTACCCATTCCGCTTTTAAAGGTTTCTCATGGGCTGTGATTTGTAATCCTTGGCGGCAGAAAGTGGTCTCCGGTGTCCCAGCTCAATGAAAATGCAACTCGGCCTTATTCTTCCAGCCACACATAAATGTAATCTTTAGAAACAGTGGCTTTTTCTGCCAAAACAGTAACCACGCCACTGCAAGTTTTTTTGGGGGGGGAGTGGAGGTTGCTTTCAGGAAATGAAGCTTATTCCAGTCTGATTTCATATTGCTAATCAAAACCAGTGATTTTGCAGGAGCAGTTTCAGGGAGCTCAGGGATTCTCTGGAAGTTCACAGAGGGGCCCCCAGAATGAAAGTGTCCATAATGGATTGCCCTCTATGGCCAATCAGTTCCTGTCCTATGGAACAAAAGAAGAACATTCCAGAGCACACACTGACTTCACTGGGTGGGACCCCAGTGTACCTCCTAGAGCACAATTCAGACCTCTCTGCTGTGAATTTCGCAACAGATACACAAAGATTACATAGTGTACAAGTCTATGAGGAGTGTCTTCTCCAAAAGGTAGAAAGTTCACATCTAAACCCAACAAGCCATAAATAAGTAATCTTCTTCCCAACAACCTCAGAATATTACATCTGGTAACCCCGTGTCACTATACATTTCTCTCAGATATTTTCATAAAGAGTTATGGACAAGCATATACTGTACCTCTCCCCATACAAATCAGCCACGCATTATCAACAAAAGGAACCTTGCTTCTTGTGCCATCCAATGTACAATGACACCAATGAGAGTTAGGAACACGGCCTGTAAAGCAGTGGCCCCAATACTGTGGAATTTCCTATCTACTGATGATAATTATTAATTTCTTAAAGACACTGAAGAGGAATTTTTTTAAAATAAACTTTCAGACTTCTATAGTCTGGAGTTTTTAACTGCTCCTGATTTGGTCACTGGGAGAGAAAGTGGCATGATATAGCCTGATCTTGCCAGATCTCAGAAGTTAAGCAGGGCCAACACCACCAAGGAAGACTCTGCAGAGGAAGGCAATGGCAAGCCATCTCTGCTTCACGTTTGCCTTTGAAATCACCTTTCTGGGGTCACATGACAGTGCTTATGTATGTATTATTTGGTCACTGTTTTAACCAGGATTCTGCTTTACTAAATATGACGTTGAATGCATTATGTTAATACAGCAGCAATTTCTTGCAGTGTTTAAATGTTGTGAGGTGTCCTGATTTTACAAAAAACGGGGCTGGGTAGCAAGGAGATAAGACAGACGACTAAAGCTGAAGCATGAAGTCTCCCTGTGGCAAATACCAGGGAAGCAGAAGCCAGAACACCTTGATTTGCCTGAGGCCACACACTGAACCTATGATGTGGCATTAGGACCCACGAGCCTCCCAGGTGCAGATGCCACCTCTACCATGGGGTTCATTGTGTGTCCTTGGGGAAACCAGTAAACTTCAGCTTCAGTTGCCTGTTTGTAAAACGAGAGCCACGGAAACTCTGCCACGAGGAGAAAAGAAAGCAAGATTCTAAAACCCTATGCCAGGGATGGCCAAATCTGCTTAATGTAAGAGCCACTGAGAATTAATGTCAGATGTTTGAGAGCTGCAAGACACGACTGTCAGTTGTAGGTAGGTTGGTAAGTAGGGAGGGAGGTAGGAAGGAAAGGAAAGGAAGGCAAATAGATGGGGGAGGGAAGGGAGAGAGAGGTGGAAAGAAAGCAACTTTTTAACTAAATGCATTTTCCAAACTACTGGCTGGCTTGGCTTGGAGAAGTGATTTAAAGTGAGAGATTCCTTCTCCAAGCCAGCTGATGGGGCAGTGGGGGGCTGGGGGCTTTGAGAGCCACACAATATGTGTGAAAGTGCTGTGTGTGATTCCTGAGCTACAGTATGGCGTTCCCTGCCCTATGCCAATCAAAATGGTAATAGCTCCCCCATTGGGTCAGAATCAGGAAGTGCAGGCATCCACAGGCATGGAGGCAGCCAGAATCTAAACTTCGACAGCACTTGGCTGCAGTTTATGCAAACGCACATGGGGATTGTCTTGGGCGAACCATGCTGCCTGATTATGCAAAGCCTCTGGCAGGACTGGCCATTAGCTATAGAAACTAATTAACATGCAATCTGTCTTGCAAAATATTTCAACATGCATGGATGGTTGGCCAACAAGAAGATACCTTGAATGCTTCATTACTGAATAGTGGGAATTGTGAAAATCAAGTTTGCTCAAACTGTGTGCAGGCAAACCCAGGCCTAGATAGTTGAAAAGGGCAGCAATTGTATTGATTGAGTTGCTAAAATGTTCAGGCAGGGGTGCACGTGAACTGCTACAAAGGCCAACCTACCCCATCCACAGAGCATTCCAGGCAAAAGACGAGCAGACATGGTTTGCCTTTGCCTTCCTCTGCATAGCAACCCTGGTCTTCCTTGGTGGTGTCTTATCCAAACTGGTTTGGTGTAGTGGTTAAGTGTGCGGACTCTTATCTGGGAGAACCAGGTTTGATTCCCCTCTCCTCCACTTGCACCTGCTGGAATGGCCTTGGGTCAGTCACAGCTTTCACAGGAGTTGTCTTTGAAAAGGCAACTTCTGGGAGAGCTCTCTCAGCCCCATCCACCTCACAGGGTGTCAGTTGTGGAGGGGGGGAAAGGTAGAGGGAATTGTGACCACTCTGAGATTCAGAGTATAGGGTGGGATATAAATCCAATATCATCTTCTGGTTGTGGCCACCCCTGCTTCTTCCCAAGCTCTGATGTGTCCAGGCTAAGCAGGGTTTTTCGGGCTGCTAAAATGCTATTTAGAAACCTGATATTCCATGTGGCTGCATTTGCATATAGGACGCCAGAGGAAAACAAGAGGTCAAACCGCTCTTATGAAGAATCTTTTAAAGGCTCCCATTTGTTTACTTTGCATTTCCACCTATTGAGAAAAATCCCAAGGCAGATCCGGTGATTGAATATTTATCTCGCTTCCTGATCTCTTTTTCTTCGGACAGACTTGCAAATAAAGATTCCTGGCACTTTCCTTTCTAAACAGAGGAAACTGTGTTGTTCAATTGTCCCGCTACAACCAGAGGATGAAAAACTTGCGTCCCATGGCACCAGCAAAGGGTCGTGTCCCAAGAACTCTGGCATTTATCTCCATCTTTGGGACCTATTTCAAGAGGAGGCAATTCATGTAGTCAGGGCTTTTTTTTGTAGCAGGAACTCCTTTGCATATTAGGCCACACACCCCTGATGCAGCCAGTCCTGGAGCTTACGATAGGCCCTGTACTAACAGCCCTCTAAGTTCTTGGGGAATTGGCTACATCAGGGGTGTGTGGTCTAATATGCAAAGGAGTTCCTGCTACAAAAAAAGCCCTGCGTGTAGTTTGTGATTCCTGAAGGCAAGGATCATATATTCAGTCTTCTGTGTCAAGCACCAGCTAACACAGCAAAGAGAGCATTGACGAGGATCTTGGGAAATCCAGGTATTGGGATTGGACCAGGTATTGTGGTTGGACCAGGTTCAAATCCATGGAAGCTCACAGGTTGACTTTGGACTGATAACTCCCAGCTTACTCTGTTCCACAAGATTGTTGTGAGAATGGAGGAGGGAAGAATAATTCTGCAAGGTACTTTGGGTCCCATTTCGGAGAAAAGTGGTATAAGTATTTTTCCCAAAACAAGACATGCTGCATGGTCCTACCTGGAAGGGCCACGTTTCAATGCCAACTTAAGGCTGCAATATCCAAAGAAGAAGAAGACTGCAGATTTATACCCCGCCCTTCTCTCTAAATCAGAGACTCAGAGCGGCTTACAATCTCCTATATCTTCTCCCCCCACAACAGACACCCTGTGAGGTGGGTGGGGCTGGAGAGGGCTCTCACAGCAGTTGCCCTTTCAAGGACAACCTCTGCCAGAGCTATGGCTGACCCAAGGCCATGCTAGCAGGTGCAAGTGGAGGAGTGGGGAATCAAACCCGGTTCTCCCAGATAAGAGTCTGCACACTTAACCGCTACACCAAACTGGCTAAAGCATCTTCCTATGCATATGGAGTAGCCTAAACATCACAACCGGCTCAGTTTTATGCAGGGCAGAAAGCTCTTTCAGGTGTAGAATGTATGATGGTTATCTTCAAGCTTATAAATCTTAGAACTAGTTACCTGAGTTGCAGAGTTCCCCCTCCACATTGCTATTATGATAACTAGAAAACTGCATAGAATGAGACAACAGCACCGTTGCGTCCCTTGCAAATGCCACTAGTCCTAAAATGAACACTGGTTCTAGTGTGAATCCTGGTGCTGTCTGGGGACATTCACATACTGATGCAGGAACTGCATATAAGAGGCGTCTGGAGTGGTTAGTTGGCTCCTGCATGCAATCCCTGCGTCTGCATGTGCATGTGCAAAGCAGGCTCAGCCGCCCTGAGCCTGCTTTGCGGGGAGGGCGGGATATAAATAAAAGGTATTATTATTATTATTATTATTATTATTATTATTATTATTATTATTATTATTATTATTATTATTATTATTATTATTATTATCATCATCCCTAGACAGCAACTTTCTCAGGTGTTTCTACAACTACTGAAAATCACGTAAATTAATGCCCAGGCTTGATTACGGTGCATGCAATTGCACAGCCAATGTTATTAGCGTTAAATGATTTTTTTGATCTATATAGAGAAAGGAGAAGAACAACGCCAGAGGAAGCAGCCCTGTGTAAACTTGCCACAGATAACTCAAGATTTCGAAACAGTCCTCTCCTGCTATCAGAGATAACAAGAAATGGAAGAATTGCTTCCCAAGATATTCTTCCGTGGGACTTCTGCACCACTCCCGAAACTGCAAAAGTAGCACGTTACGCTCCTAAATAAATGATCTAAAGACCCAATTTTCATATTATGCAGATGAGGCTTGTTGGAGCACAGTGTGTTTAAAATACAGTCTAAGAGAGCTCAGTGGGGATCAAATTGCAAGCCGCAATCATGCTTTTGGGGGAAAGGTAAAAGGACAGATGTGTTCAAGCAGCGCATTGAGTGAATTTCACTGCTATGATATTTCTTATTATCGTTATGTTAATAACGGCTAGACTGCAAAGCAGTGCTGGTGTTTGTTGCGCTGCTAAAATCTTCCAAAGGATGGTATTTTCCACATGGCTCAGACAAAGCTTATTGATATAAAAGTCTGCATTTTAGGGGAAGTATGCTGGGAATTATTAGGAAGGGAACTGAAAACAAATCAGCCAGTATCATAATGCCCCTGTAAAAATCAATAGTATGGCCTCATTTGGAATACTGTGTACAATTCTGGTCACCACACCTCAAAAAAGATATTATAGCACTGGAAAAAGTCCAGAAAAGGGCAACTAGAATGATCAAAGGGTTGGAACACTTTCCCTATGAAGAAAGGTTAAAATGCTTGGGGCTCTTTAGCTTGGAGAAACGTCGACTGAGGGGTGACATGATAGAGGTATATAAGATTATGCATGGGATAGAGAAGGTAGAGAAAGAAGTACTTTTCTCCCTTTCTCACAATGCAAGAACTCATGGGCACATAATGAAATTGCTGAGCAGTCGGGTTAGAATGGATAAAAGGAAGCATTACTTCAACCAAAGAGTGATTAACACATGGAATTCACTGCCACAGGAGGTGGTGGCAGCTACAAGCATAGCCAGGTTCTAGAGGGGTTTGGATAAACATATGGAGCTATTAGCCACAGCATACTGTTGGAACACTCTGTTTGGGGCAGTGATGCTCTGTATTCTTGGTGCTTGGGGGGGCAACAGTGGGAGGGCTCCTAGTGTCCTGGCCCCACTGATGGACCTCCTGATGGCACCTGGGGTTTTTTTTTGCCACTGTGTGACACAGAGCGTTGGACTGGATGGGCCATTGGCCTGATCCAACATGGCTTCTCTTATGTTATGTTCTCTGTACACATGCACATCTAGCTGGGCCACAGGTGGCTGTCCCTTGGGGAAGAGGCCATGGCTCAGTGGTAGAGCATCCGCTTGGTGTGCAGAAAGTCCCAGGTTCAATCCCCAGCATCTCCAGTTGAAGGGATCAAGTAGGAGGTTGTGTGAAAGATCTCTATGTAAGACCCTGGACAGCTGCTGCTGGTCTGAGTAGACAGTACTGACTATGATGAATCAAGGGTCTGATTCAGTATAAGGCAGCCTCCTGTGCCATCTGCACCAGGCCTTGAGGATCTGTTCTGCACTGCAAAGCTCGTGACATCAGTGGGATTTGACTTGGAACAAACAGGGACTGAAGCCCAAGAAGAAGAAGACTGCAGATTTATACCCCGCTCGTCTCTCTGAATCAGAGACTCAGAGTGGCTTACAATCTCCTATATCTTCCTCCCCCACAACAGACACCCTGTGAGGTGGGTGGGGCTGAGAGGGCTCTCAGCAGCTGCCCTTTCAAGGACAACTCCTGCAATAGCTATAGCTGACCCAAGGCCATTCCAGCAGCTGTAAGTGGAGGAGTGGGGAGTCAAACCCGGTTCTCCCAGATAACAGTCCACACACTTAACCACTACATCAAACTGGTTCTCAAAATGCTACTCATTTACCAGCCAAATAGAGGATGGTTCTTGACAGCCAGTTTGGTATAGTGATTAAGTGTGCGGGCTCTAATCTGGGAGAACTGGGTTTGATTCTCCGCTCCTCCACATGTACCTGCCTGGTGACCTTGCGTCAGCCACAAGTTCTCAGCAGAGCTGCTCTCTCAAGAGCAGTTCTCTCAGAGCTGTCTCAGGGCTCAACCCCATCTGTTGCAGGGAGAGGAAGGGAAGAAGATTGCAAGCCACTGAGATTCTGAGTGACGAGTCGGATATAAATCCTATCTCCTCCTCCTCCTCCTCCTTCTCCACCATGCTCATCTTTAGGGACCTCACTTTGGATGCAAAGATGGCTGGCAACTCAAGAAAGGACCTTCTCAGTCATGACACCCAGGGGTGGAATTCTTGTCGGAGCTCCTTTGCATATTAGGCCACACGGCCCTGATGTAGCCAATCCTCCAAGAGCTTACAAAAAAAGAGCCTTGTGAGCTCTTGGAGGATTGGCAACATCAAGGGTGTGTGGCCTAATAGGCAAAGGAGCTCCTGCTAGAATTAATTCCACCCCTGATGACATCAAAACCACAGGAATCTTCCCTTCCTAGGAAGATTCATCCGTTCCCCTCTCAGTGTCTTCCACCAGCGCATGAAGACTTATCGGTTTCCCTTAGCATACGTTTGTGGATCCTCCTTGCTGTTTAAATTGTTGTTTTTAATTATATACAAAAGCTGATTTTAATGTTTGTGATTGTTCACTACCTTGGGAGCCCTAAATTTAAAGGAAAGGTAGCATAAAAATTAAATAGATAAAACAAGGCTATGCAGTTTTTCAAGACATCATAAATATGCCAAGCACCAAATATAGAGGGCCACAGCTCCTCGTGTACATGTAAAACTTGAACCAAGGACTTAACATAAACCAAGAAGCATTAAATGAAGGCATTAAACCAAGGCGCTCTATTTCCGTTAACGAACAGCAGGAGTATTACGGCTCACATCACATGAACTCCATGCGGAGTGTTTATATTGCTGTCGTAAGGCGAGATTTCATGCCATTAAGTCAGAAACAAATATAAAGTTTTGCAAAGACAAAGAGCATGTGTGCAAGGGAACTTCTAGCAGTGACAGTGTGGTGCTTCAATATCAACCTGGAAATCTGGGAGAAGTTTCTTCAACATATTTATTTATTTTATTCAATTTTTAGCCCGCCCTTCCTGTAAAACAGGCTCAGGGCGGGTTACATCATAAAAACAATCAACAGTAAAAAACAATAAAAGACCAATGTAAAATGTATGCTTTCCATTTCTGCCCAAATGGATCCCCAAGATGGCTTACACTACACAATTTTATTGTTAAAAACACCTTGACTGATTTCGCGCTAGGGCTTGTTCCGGGTGGAGAGCCCTTTTGCCCCTGGGGCTTCTCTCGGTTTTTGCACAAGCTTCCCCGGAGATGTGAGCTGGTGCGCCATTTTTCTGTGGCAAGCAGAAACCACTTGTAAGAGGATCTTGCTCGCTGCAGAAAACTGGCACACCAACTCGCAGCTCCGGGGCAGCTTTTACGAAAACAGAGAAAAGCCCCGGGAGCAAAAGGGCTCTCCACCCAAAAAAAGCCTAGTGTGAAATCGGTCCTTGACTTATTTCTCAATACAATACCAGATGGGAGAACCTTTTGTGATGACATTGCATGACCCACATGAGATGGTATAGACAGCACATCCCTTTGCTCGTGGTAACAAAGAGATAAAAATGCATGTTTTAATAGTTTTGCAACATGTTAACCTCACTGTGGATACTCTGAATACATCTTACCTGCTCAACGGATGCCAGTTCTAGATAAGATTGCTAGGTGTCTACGGGAACAGAGAAACAGGGCGTGCAATCATGCTGATGGCATGACACCATTTCCAGGTGAATTCTGCTGCCTTTTTAATCTGATTTTAGATTTTTTTTTAATCTGCTGAATTTTTAGATTTTATAATTTTTATTGATTTTAACTACAAAAGGAAAGAGCAGAAGCATAGATACATAAAAGGGGGGGAAGGGCATGTACAGAGTGGGAAAAGCAGAAACAAAGAAAAATACAAATATATCAGTTATAATTCTACCACCAAATAAAATATCTAATTCATTCTACCTGCAAGTATAAAGTTCTCCATATATTTTACCATCTTTGTCTTTCATTATAATTTTTTTTTACTGTACTACTATTTGCAATGTAAGTCTAAACAATTCTTCTACACAAATAAGTATTAAAAAAAATCAAAGCAATCTCAACAGAAAACTGGCTGGTTTAGCTTAACCATGTTAAAAGCACAGACTAATTTGTTAGTTTAACAATATCCTTATTAAAATAAATGCATAAAATTCATATCTTTATCCTTAACAAATTAAAAAAGAATACAACAAAATAATTTGTCTATCTCGGTATAAACAGTTTATCCAAAGGAGCATATTAAAAGCAAATCTGCCAGATTACAAAATAATTGTGCTATCTGCCTTTTTAACAATTAATCCAACTCTTATATCCGTATGAGCAAGTTCTCCAAAAAAACATACTATGAGTAAATCTACCATGTAAAAGAGCCAGTTTGGTATAGTGGTTAAGTGTGCAGACTCAGATTTGGGAGAACTGGTTTTGATTCCCCACTCCTCCACTTGCACCTGCTAGCATGGCCTTGGTTCAGTCATAGCTCTGGCAGAGGTTGTCCTTGAAAGGGCAGCTGATGTGACAGCCCTCTCCAGCCACACCCACCTTGCAGGGTGTCTGTTGTGGGGGAGGAAGGTAAAGGAGATCGTGAGCTGCTCTGAGACTCTTTGGGTGGGATATAAATCCAATATCTTCTTCTTATCTTTTTCTAAATGTGTTATCTGCCCTCTTTAGCATTGATCCAAGTTAACTGTATATTTATCTAATATTTTAACAAAACCTTTCCATCCTTAGAATCTCCCTTGCCCTTATTAATAATTCCATATTTATTAACCCACAAGAAAGACCACAACTCAGAAATCCTTCTTCCCCACCAAGTTGCAATTTAATTACGTTATCTATCTTCTTAACATTTAAAAACTTTTCATTCCTTTAGCTTCTATATCCATATTAGTCCAGAGGGAACCAACTTAATATAACCCAGACATCACACTTTGCCTTTTAAAATCGCATGTCAGTTCTTATTGAGAATTTCATATCCAACTGTCCACAGAGAGAAAAAACGTTCAAGAGTCCTTCTTCCTGAAAAATTTCCACATCTTAATTTGTTGGCTGGGATGCACCTTCTCTCTTCTCAATGAGGCCACCCCTCTTGATAACGGGGAAAAAAATTCTGCACCATTTATTCCTCTCAGCAGGAATCTCGATTTCCGGTCTTGTTTTGTAACTGCACCGTAAGGATCCATTTTGGTTTTCTTTTGTTCATTTTGCAACAGATCACTTTCCCATTCTAAATCCGCAGAAGTCACCAGAATCTCTTTAGCACTCAGCTCATGTAGATTTGAAATTTTGCTAGCTTTCAGCATAAAAGTGCCCATTTGCTTTTTAATCAACTGCATTAATGAACCAAGGTCCTGTTTCAGAGAAGTAATATTCCATAGTATATCCTTTTTATAAGACAATTCGTTTGACAGTGCCATTTTTCTCTATCAGCAAACTCAATCTCTTAATCCAGGTTGAAAAGTAGCTTAAAGATCCTATTAGATCGTCATTCTAAATCACCTCCAGCTGTGATTTTAAATGTTAGCATTACAGTTGTAGTCGGACAACAGAGACAGATCTCTCTAAAATACATCTAGTTTATGTTCAGACCATATTGCAGCCAAATAATAGTTTCTTTAACATATGTCCAATTATAATCCAGGTCAATTTAAGTATTTGTATTCATTTCAATTCAAATTATTAACGATACTTAAAATTGCTCTTTAACTTTTGGAGGCCTCATTCGCAGGAAAAGTAGGCGTATAAACAACCTCTATCCCTTCGTTTGAGCTGCCTGCTCGTTGTTATGTAAAACGACACATTAGCCAATGGTATTGAAAGCACACTTACTTGCCATGTAGAATTGTCATGCTTGGGGTAGATAAGCGATACATCAAAAGCTTATTGAAAGGAGTGAAAGAAAGCAATCGGGTGTTCTCCTTTTTCTGCTGTGTCAGCTATCATGGCAGCGGAGCCTCAGGACATGCAAGAAGAGCAGGAGCAGCTGTTGCTGTATCCCTAACTTCCCTAACTTCCTGCAAAAGTCCCATGCTGAAGGAAAACCCCTCCAACCACCTGATTCAAAGGTGCCGCAGGAGGACGATCTGCAGACATCCCTGAAGTCAAGGCAACGTAACCCAGAACTCTAATCTACTGAATTTTTAGATGTTTTAATCTATGAGTGTTAAATGTTGTGATTTTAACTGTTATTAACGTATGATGGAACCCACCCTGAGTCCGCTTGTGGGAAAGGCAGGATACAAATCTAATAAAATAAATAAATAAAATGTCTTGCCACTCTAGGGTTCAGCAGAAACTTTATGGTTTTACCATAGTTTCCACTGAATCCTAGAGTGACATGGTGGCAATTTTAGGTTTGCCCTGGAAATGATATCATGCCATCAGCTGAATAGGAATTTTGTGACTTTTTTATTTTTTAAACCCTGCCAGCTTTCTGAATAGTGATGGGGGTTGGGGGCTCAAAGTGGGGGATTTTCCACTGGAAGTGTAAATATGGCAACCCTATTTGTAGACCAAGCCAAGCTGGTTTGTGTCTACAGCTTTCCTCACAATACCCCCAATATAAAACCATATGCTACACATATATACATCCCCTCAGCTATTCCTGTGGGTTGCATCATGTGGAAGATGTGATCATAGAAATTACTATGCATGTATACATCCTGAACACAATTAAAGTGCATTGTGTTACCAACTGCTGAGAAACTATTTTTGTGAATGGCACACTAAAACGACTTAATAGCTATAGCAAAGGTGTCCCCCACTCCCCGAATTTGACCAAGTTATTGTCAATAGGTCCAACAGTTCTTCAAGCATTTAAAGAAAAATAGATTAAATTAGCTAATTAAATTTAGGACCGTGAAAATTAGACTGGGTCCATGAGCCATTCTGTGCTAAACGATATGGCAGTGCAAAAGACTAACCACACTAATTTGGGATTATAGTAAAGTGCAGACTGATCTTAAAAACCTGGTTTTCCAATTAATGCCCAAGTTGCAACTTGGCTGAGTATCAAGAGAATGGGGAAAGATGAGATGAATTAAGTTGGGCTGTCCATTCTCCAAAAATTCACTGAGATATGGAGAAGCACAGAGGCCAAAGCTCACCCACATGAGCTCACCGACTTTGTACTAACTCCCACTGGTTTCACTGCAGCTTATCTTCACATAAGCAAGCTTACAAACTGAAGCTACAGTGAGATTCTACAGACCCGGTTTAAGAAAATTATTTAATGAATTTGTTCAAGGGGAGCAAATAAAGATTTCTAATTAGAATACAGACCCAAGCCTTCTTACAAAGATTCAGATACAAAAAAAGACACAACATGACACTAATACCACATACGGAGAAATGGATTTGAATGAGGGCAGGTATCTCAAATGGGCATACCTTTACATCAAAAAGATCTGACAAAAATGGCAACGGTCAGTCCCAAGGGACTGAACCAGGATCCCAATGGCTCTCTGCCCACTGAGCCTGGTGGTCAGAGGTCAAAGCTACAATTCCTGCCCGAGTACTCACGCAACAGCCCATAGTAATCCTGGCCTGAGAGATGTCAGAGACCCTTGCCAGCCAATCCAGTGCCACCACTTAATAGAAGTTTCCACGTTTTCTATTTCCACCAATGGGGAGGGGGCAACACTTCTGGCCACTAATAAACCTGCTATTGGCTATTACTCAGTGACCTCACTCAGCTTTAGGCCTGAGCAGCTAACAGTTGCCCGCAGAATCACATCACAAAAGCCACATATGCCCAAAGGGAACGTGAAGGGCACCTGCTTTGGGGCAACTGTGCAAAGCCACCCTATTCCCGAAGGCTCTGGGAATTAAGCAGTCTCCTCCTTGCCAAGGGTGGGCACTCCTGAACTGACTTGTCAGAGTCTGCCTGAAGACTTGGTACATTGTACAGTGGTTTGCTAATAGGGTTGCCAGGTTCTCCTTGGCCACCAGCAGGGGATGAAGGGGTGCACGGGGTTGCCAGCTGCAGGTTGGGAAACTCCTGGGGATTTGGAGATGGAGCTTGGGGAGGGCAGGGATTTCTGTGGATACAATGCCATACACTCCATCCTCCAAAGCATCCGTTTTCTCCGGGGGAACTGATCTCTGTTGTCTGGAGATGAGCTGTAATTCCCAGAGGACCACCCCCAGGCCACACTTGGAGGTTGGCAACCCTGTCTGCTAACATGGTCCTGTTGGTTTTTATCCCAGGACTGACAAACCTACTGCATTTGACAGAAGCAGCAGGGTATTGTAAATAAATAAATAAATAGCCTCTGGGCTTTTTTTTAAGCACGAACGCATCGGAATACAGTTCTGGCTGGCTTGACATCAGAGGGTGTGGTCTAATATGCAGATGAGTTCCTGCTGGACTTTTTCTTAACCTTATGTAAGTCACATAGTCTGTCCCTATGCATTGGCAGCTGAAAAAAATTCAGGTGAAAGCTGTGTCTGAGCAGGTAGTGAATTATCCAAACTTGTAATTTAATTTGATTTATGGGAAGAAAATTCTAATGTTATTGTTCCTGTTTTATAAACTGTGCTAGGATCAAACATGGGTGCAACCCTGGCTGTGCAGGTGACAGTTGCTGTCTTTACAAGTGAAGAGGGACTGTTAGTATTGTTGTTGAGTAGATAGTTTGAGACAAGTGTTCCCTTAGGCGGTAGCCTGGCTGTACAGTGCTAAGTAGAGCGACACCCTTCTAAATCAATGGAAGTTAATGGGACTAGGAGGGTGTAACTCAGTTTAAGATTGCAGTGTGGGTGACCTGCCCTGAACTCTGGCCTTTTGCAACACTACATTGTAACACAGAACCTGCACAATCCCATATTTTAAATCCAAGTTATTGTTTCCTTCCAGGAAAGCATCCAGAGGTGTAGAATTGCTCTGGTGATTTGCAGTCTAACAATAAGATTATTTTCATGGTTTATTTGCGTTCTCTGCCCAATGCATCAATTTTCATAACTACAGTTTAAAAGTAAGGCTCTCCTTTATTGGAAAGGCTAAAACGGCAAAGCTTAGTAAAACACACAACCTACAGAAAAATAATCCAAACCAATAAAAATGTCTGCCTCAAGGGGGGAAAATGGATTATATTGAAAATCTATAAAGACAATGCAGCCAGAATTATTGGTAACACACCAATTTTTTTTGTTAAATTGTCTTTTCCTCCCTCCTTTGAAACTGGTTAGTGGTTTTAAGAAAAAAACCAAGTGACTTTGACATTTGTGCAGTTTTTAAAATTGAATTTCTAAAACATACATATGTTACAGAAAGGTGAAAGTGAAGCAAAATTACATTTTCCATAGAGATTTGCATATTATCTTTCTTTTCATACTGGAACTTTCCCTACATTGTTGGAACTTTTCCAATTCCTCCTCTTCCATTCTGTTACTATGCTGTAGAAAGAAATACATGCTACTATTCCAGTCTGGTGTTTTCTCTGTACAGCAGTTTTCATGGGTCAGGCACCAAATTGGGCGGGGGGGGGGAGGGTGGGATAGCCACTAGTGGTATTCTGCAAATTATCAGTTATTAGTATTAGAAGGAAGTGAAGACTATAGATTTATACCCCACCCTTCTCTCTGAATCAGAGCTTTAGAGCGGCTCACAATCTCCTTTATCTTCTTTCCCCACAACAGACACCCTGTGAGGTGGGTGGGGCAAAGAGGGCTCTCACACCAGCTGCCCTTTCAAGGACAACTCCTACGAGAGCTATGGCTGACCCAAGGCCATTCCAGCAGATGCAAGTGGAGGAGTAGGGAATCAAACCCGGTTCTCCCAGATAAGAGTCTGCACACTTAACCACTACACCAAACTAGACAAACCACTAGACCAACAAAGTTTAATTCTGGGTATAAGATTTCATGTGCATGCGCACCTCTTCAGATACATTGAAACAGACTTCCCCAAACCTTACATATAGGTGCAGGGGTTCAGATGCCAGGAAGGGCTAGCTAGAGTCAAGATGCAAAAATAACTGAGTGATAAGTATAACTAAGACTGGATTAAAGCAGTTGGGAAGACCCGTGAATAGCAGCTGCATATTAGCACATTTCTTCCTCAAGCATTACATATTCGGGAGTGAGGGAGTTTAGTTGCCACGAAGGGCGAATTAGAGTCAAGATGCATAAGTAACTGAACAATAAGTACAGCTAAGATTGGATTGACGCAGTTGGAAAAACCTATGGACAGCAGCAAATTAGCATGTTAATTTGCACAGATCTTTCCAACCAATCTTTCCAAGTGAAGTCTGTTTCAATGTATCTGATGAAGTATGGATGCACACAAAAGCTTATCCCTAGGAATAAACTCCATTGCTATTAAAGATGCCACTGGACTCAAAAGTGGAGATTGAACCTGGTACCTTCTACATGCCAAGCAGAGGCTCTTCCGCTAGGCCACAGCCCCTTCCCTTGATGGACCAATAGTCTGACTCAGCATAAGGCAGCTGATCCTATTCAGAATCTAGTAGGATAAAACAGGTTTTAAAACACCCATGAATAAATGTTATGAAGAATTTGCAAATAAAGTGCTATTGAGTCATACCAGAGTGGTACTTTTGTTGTTGTTTTGGAGGTTTGGGTTGGGCTTTTTGTCCAATGGAACGGATTTTTGTACGAAGCAAATCCAAATGAGAGCCAAACGTTTTGCAACACTGTAAAACTTCCAGAAACCCCTTTTTCCCCTTCCTGCTGACAGATGGTTATTATTAGAGAGGGTGTTAGATTACCCACTTAGATTGGACATTTCAGCACCTGCAGGAAACCCAGCCCTCCCTTGTACCTTGTGCTCCCCCACCCCTCGAAGGGTGAATGAGGAAAATGAGACTTGCTGGGGTTTTCCCCCCCAAAAAACCATTTTGCTATCAGGTGTGACTGGGTTCAAACCACAGCACTGACTAATCCATATGGTTACCATCAGATGGAATAAAATCCTCACTATTTTTGAAAAATATGCTGCTGCAGCTTCTGCAATCGGGATGTACTTCATGCTTAGAAATCCTATTTGACCGATATTTGGATCCATCTTTAAGCCTTATTAATTACCAGAAAGCAACATTCCAGCCAGACGCTATGACAAGGCCCATATGGAGAGGAAAAATGTTGCTTTCGTTCCAGAAGATTGGGGGGGGGGGGAGACTCAGGAAATAACAAATCCATGCTCTGAGTTGTGAGTACTTCAGTCCTCCGCCACTCAAAAACTAGCCTCAGGACTCTGCACCAGGATAACTCAAATTCTGCACCGAGAAAAGCAGGATTCTGTAACCAGAATATATTACCCAAATCAGAATGGCTTTGAATAGTTTAGATCAGGGGTGTCAAACATGCAGCCCAGGGGCCTAATCGGGCTCCCAGCGGGCTCTTATCAGGCCCCCAAGCAGCTGGCTCTTATCTGCTTCCTTCTCCATCTCTCTTGCTTCCTTCTGCATCTCAGCTTGCTTTGCAAGGCTTGCTCATTCGCACAGGCGCTACAGAGCAAAACCTCTATTTTCTCCATTGGCTGAGGCTCTTCCTCCTCCTTGAGGGAAGGAAAGAGTCAGAGCTTCCTTTGCCCAGTTCCCTGATCCCACAGGAAAAATACAAAGTCTTTGTTTTAAGCATGTTTTAAGTTTTGTTTAATAAAAAAAATCTTTAGTTGTGATTGTCTGTGTCCTTAAAAATTTTTATCTCTCTGCTACCTAATCTTAAATAGGTACGCACATGGCCTGGCCCGACACGGCCTGCCCGACAAGGTCTCATTTGTGTCAGATCTGGCCCTCGTAACAAATGATTTTGACACCCCTGGTTTAGATCTTGTTTGGCTTCTGCCGGTTACAGGGGAAGGCAAGGAGGAAAGCGAGCCACTGAAATCTGCCCTTCCTGGAAATCTTACGTATCTCTGGCTTCTTGGATACTTGGGACCATAGGGGCTAGAAACATTTTTACGTATATAAAATGGAAACTAAGTATTGAAGCAAAGAGAGGAAAGATGTAAGCATGGGATCCAGGAAAGATAGAAGCATGAGATCTTGGTTCGATCTTGGAAGAACAAGTCTTGGTTGGCTTCTCTCCGGTGTACCCAGAGCAGTCACAGGTGTGTTGGTCCTACAGGTGGTGAAGCATGAACTGAACTCACATTACACTCAACAGGTATAATGTGAAATAAATCAACACGTTACATAGTTTGCATGGTTCCACGAAAACAATACAAGAGCCCTCTGGGGGTGAAGGTAATCTAGCTTGTGAGGCATAGAAGAACTGAACATAGAAGTTTGCTTCAGTTATCACTGCTGACAGTCATCGATTGTTATCATCCAAGAGACCAAAGCCAAATGTTTCGTTTCCCTTGATAAAGGCTTAATCTATGGCTGAAGACTGATTGAAAGGAGCTAACTCAGCCTTGTCTGAAAAGATGTAGCTTTCCCCAGAAAACAGAGAGAAAGGGATGTTGGAAGGACTGCAGGGCCGCAAGCATCACATCTATTTTTTTATTCAGTTTTTATGTGCTTAAACTGACAAGAACTCCCCTGTCATTTAAAGCCAGAACACAGACATGGAGTTATTCACTTAAAAAGAAACGTTCATAGAATGTGCATGGCAATTTATCATTCCTGATAATTAATTATAGACAACAGCTGGTAATCCTGATCCTATAAGACATTTTGCTATCAATAATCTACATGGGATCAGAAGCAGGGGAGGAATTCTAGCAGGAGCTCCTTTGCATATTAGGCCACACACCCCTGATGTAGCCAATCCTCCAAGAGCTTACAAAAAGAAGCTGTGTAAGCTCTTGGAGGATTGGTACATCAGGGGTGTGTGGCATATTATGCAAAGGAGCTCCTGTTAGAATTCCACCCCTGATCAGAAGTATTATACATTCTTCTTCCTGTATAGAAACTGTGGCATTACATGCTGCACTGTGAACCAACGAAGTTATTTGTGCCACAGAGTTACTGCAAGTTTGATATTTCTGTCCCTCTATTTTCAGTCCTCTCATCTCTGCCTTGAACTCTGCCACAAAACTGTTCACCAATCTCATTGCTCAAACCGTACAATCACCCTTCCTTAAATCCTTATGTTGGCTCCCTCTTCATATCCATCATGAGTTCCGACATTTAAATCCCTCAATAGACTTCTTACAACTCTGCACTAGTGTCTTAATATATCATGACTCCAACCTTTGTACCTCCAGCTCTATCACTTTTAGCTGCCTAAAGGTCTCATCTCCTCTTAAAAGATTCTGCCCTCCTTCCCAGGTCCTTCAAGATTTCTCCTGAAAACTCCCATGAAACCAAACCATCCTTAGTTGTCATCTCTTACAGAAACTAAGAATTACGAAATGCAATTGCATTTGCACGTATGCACCCATCATCATTCTGTTCTTCTCACCTTCCAAAGACTGCAAGCTCTTAAGGGAAGGGAACTGTGCAGTTTTATGTTCCTCAGCACCAGGGGTCACGCTGTAGAAAAATAGGTGGTGGAGCTCATCCAGGGATTGTTATGCAGCTGCACCTACTATTCAATGGACAAGGTGGGGAGGAGGAGGGGGAACCTTCAGAAAGGCCCTCCTGTGAGCTCCTGCTGAATCTGAGGCCTACTCAGCACTATCACTTCATGTATACTCAGGCCTCGAATTCAGCAGGAGCACAGCTCCTGAACCTTTCTGAGGATTCCCTCTTCTCCTCCCCACTTTCATCCTTGTCCATTGAATAGTAGGTGCAGCTGCATAACAATCCCTGGATGAGCTCTATCACCTATTTTTCTACAAAGCAACCCCCGTGTATACTTATTACACCATGCAACTATTTCTTACTATAATTGTAACGATTGCCAAATGCAGAACACAACTGCGTTGTCAAAGTCCTTGCCCTGCAGGAAAAAAAATCCAGCATGGCAGGAATAAGATATCTGTGTGCAATCATACTTTTGAGATACAGTGACCAGAATTGTACACAGTATTCCAAATTAGACTGCACCATAGACCTATACAAAGACATAACAATATTGGCCATTTTAGGTATTTGAGTTATTGTTGTAATCATAGTGAATCGAGTTTTATTGTTATGTCAGCTGCCATGGATGTCTGTTAGGCATACACACAGCACACAAGCATGGAGAATGAATGGCTTACAGGTTCCTGGACTTCTGGAACGAGGTTCTTTCCTTTGACATCCTCCTCCTCTGGCTCTTCATTTTCTTTATTCTCAGTCCAAGGAGCTGAATCTTGAACAGAGCAGGTGCTAATTAAGTCTGGCAAACTTGTAGATGGGTAATTGAGAAAATCCTCTTCCGCCCCATCCTGCCAAAAATTGCAAAAATAATTACATGTATCCGTTAAGTAATTACATACAACAGTCTCGTAAGATAGGCCTGAATTGGCATCACAGGTGGATGCTGAGAAAGATAGCACCAATTCATGCCACTACAAGGCACAGTGAACATGGATATACATTCCTGTATGGCTCAAACAAAACTGTATGTTACGAACCTGGTCCTTCAGGGGGAGGACAAGACCATCAAGAAGAGGTTGTCTTCTCGACTCTTGATTGGTACCCAGTTGGCCAACAATAGCTCCATGTTATCTGTACTGAATTTCAGTTTATTGGCTCTCATCCAACTCAATATTGTCTTTGACCAATGCTTCAGAATCAGGGGTAGAATTCTAGCAAGAGCTCCTTTTCATATTAGGCCACACAGCCCTGATGTAGCCAATCCTCCAAGAGCTTACAAGGGCTCTTCTTACAGGGCCTACTGTAAGCTCTTGGAGGATTGGCTACATCAGGGGTGTGTGGCCTAATATGCATATGAGCTCCTGCTAGAATTCCACCCCTGTTCAGAACATTTGTCACCTCACTTTACCTATCCATATACTGGTAACCCCCTACTTAAAATTTCTGCAATGATCTCTTCCATCAGCTTCATGGACATAAGCCTAGGGCAAGTATGATAGAGAAACAGTGTGGTGTAGTGGTTAAGAGCGCAGATTCTAATCTGGGAGAACCGGGTTTGATTCCCCACTCCTCCACATGTAGCTTCACATGGGTCAGTCACAAGTTCTCTCAGAACCGTTCTCTCAAGAGCAGTTCTCAAAAGAGCTCTCTCAGCCCAACCCACCTCAAAGGGTGTCTGTTGTTGGGAGGTGAAGGGAGAGGAGATTGTAAGCAGCTCTGAGAGAAGGGTGGGATATAAACCCCACTCTGAGACTCCAAGTGAAGGGTGGGATATAAACCCAATCTCCCCTTCCTCCTGCTCCTTCTAGAACCCTACAGCATCCTGCTGTACAAGGGCCCCAGAGTTCAGCAATCATCCCTCAAGACTACCTTCTGGTACCAATCAGACAGACAGGACTATCAACACTGGGGCATCTCGACTAAGAGCCCCTAGGCACCTTGGTCAATGTTAACAAAAGTTTCTGAGAGGTCCAGGAGAATCCAAAGGGATGTACTCCCCCCCCTTGCCTCTTTCCTGGAGTAGATAATCCATCAGGATGCCCAAGACAGTTTCAGTTTCACAATCCCAGCCAAATGTAGCTTGAAATCGGTCTAGATAATCAGCTTCCTACAAGAAAGATATAAAACCACCACTTGTTCAAGCACCTTGTAGGATTCACAACAGGGAAGCAATTACTGAGAGTCGAGCAAGGGTTTTTTCAAAAGAGGACTCTCCAGTGCTTCTTGCAGGGCAGCCAGATCAGTTTCCTATTTTTAATAATGAATTTAGCACCTGTGATTTGATGGGGCACTGATAACATTAAGTAACAGCACTGGAAAAAAACAGAGAAGAGTTCAAGTCCAGGCAGATGTGAGCAACTTTAATCTGTGAAAGGATTTGTAAACATGTCACAGAGAGCTCCAAGACTAAATCAGAATGCTCCAAGGCTAAATCATAAGGAGACTTATTTAGAACCTCCTTGTCACTCAGAAAAGCTCAGTGGGATGGTGTGTGACCTCTGTAAGAATGAACACTTGGGAGGAGCTGGGTCAGACCATGTTTGTATTCCAGAGGCCAATTGGGACTTCAGAGGGGGCAAAAAGGTAACTGGTGTGCAACCACCAGTCGTTTCCGATTCTGGGGTGATGTTGCATCACGACTTTTTATGGAAGACTTTTTACGGGATGGTTTGTCATTGCCTTCCCTAGTCATCTACACTTCCCCCAGCAGCAAGCTGGGCATTCATTTTACCAACCTCGGAAGGATGGAAGACTGAGTCAACCTTGAGTTGGCTACCTGAACCCAGCTTTCATCGGGATCAAACTCAGGTTCTGAGCAGAGAGCTTGGACTGCAGTACTGCAGTTTTACTACTTTGCGCAGAGGGGGCACCAGATATTTATTTTATTTATATCCTGCCTTTCTACAATACCCAAGGCAGTTTACAAAATGTGAACATACACAATTAGAAACATAATGGAAACACATCAACTAAAATGTATAGTTAAAACTGCAACATTGTCACCATCAGGTGCCAAAGACATTTATTAATTATTTCCACTAAAGGTGCATTGAAATAGTTGATCAATCATGATGGCATGAATCCATCTGCCTATGGAGCGGACTTTCTGAATAGGCTCAACACTACTATGGCGGTTACATTAGTTTAAACCTTATCAGATAACGATCAGTCCATAATAATGGGGGGGTCGCACAAGCATACCCTAATGAAATCAATTACTGAATACCAGGTCAAGCACAAATGCATGTAGAGTTGCCTTACACCAAGCATTCATCTATTAGAGTCAGTATTGTCTATTAGAGTCAGTTTAGTGTAGTAGTTATGTTTGAGGACTCTTATCTGGGAGAACCGGGTTTGATTCTCCACTCCTCCACTTGCAGCTGCTGGAATGGACTTGTGTCAGTCATAGTTTTTGCAGAGTTGTCCTTGAAAGGGCAGCTTCTGTGAGAGCTCTCTCAGCCCTCACAGGGTGTTTGTTGTGGGGAAGGAAGGTAAAGGAGATTATAGGCCACTCTAAGATTCAGAGTGAAGGGCAGGGTACAAATCCAATATATCTTCTTCTACTCTGCCAGGAAACAGCTCTCTAAAGTCTCAAGTACAAGTTTTTCACATCACCTTTTACCCAGTCTTTTAAACTGAAGTTGCCTGGAACTGAACCTGGAATCTTCTGCATACAAAGCAGATGTTCTACTATTATGTTACAGGCCCCTCCTCAAACGACCAGTCACATGCCTGGAGTCCATGATGTATTATGATAGTCCCAGGGGTCGTTTTATAGAAAAATAGGTGGTGGAGCTCATTAGCATAAGTCATTAGCATATGCCGCCCTCTCACCAGTCAAAAGCAACTTGATGCAAGAAAGGAGAGCTCTGGACGAGCAAGGCCTGCTTGGGCCGGCTAGAGATCCAGCCAGCCCAAGCAGGCCTTGCTCACCTGGGGCTCTCCTGGGCCGCCACCCCCCCCAGTCAAAACCACTGGCTGCCCAAAGCCACCAGCCACCCAAAATCAAATAAGAAGTGGAGAAAGGTTGGTGGGCTTCTCCAGGGGTTTGATAAGGGCTGCTGGGGGCGTGGCAAAGCCCATGGTGGCTGGCTGGCTGCCTGCTCTCATAATCCAGGGACTGTTATGCAGCTGCACCTACTATTCTAATGGACAAGGTAGGTGGGGAGAAAGAGGGGGAACCCTCAGAAAGGTTCAGGAGCTGTGCTCCCCTGAGCTCCTGCTGAATCTGAGGCCTGGATAGCCCCATGACTGTTTTGGCACCCATGCAGTCCTAGACAGTTCAAGTCAAGCTGGCATCTGTTGAAGTCACCAAGGACTACCAGCCTTAGGGCCAAAATTCCAATTCTCAGACCAGCTTCACAAGCACCAGTGAGGACACTGTCGGACAGCCTGGGGGTGGGCAATATGCTAACAGAATCCCCAGTCTGTCAGAAGCTCCCCCCCATCATCACTCAACACCCAAGCTCTGAGTGATGAATCACCTGGTAACGGCAGTAATGGAAACCCAACAGATGGCGACAGCCGTCTCCCCATATGGTTGCACAGATGAGGAGTCAACAAGGTAACTTAGAGCATCAAGTGATGACTTGCATATGTGAACAGATATCACCACAGAGCAAACCACAGCACTTTTGCATCAAACACAATACTTTTCAACAGAAATGAAAAGGGAGTGCTGATTAAGCAAATGAGGAGAAATCAAGTGACATGTTGTGAAACAGCCCCCACTATCTCTTATGAAAATGAATATGATTCTGGCAGGGCTCCCTTCTGTGAAAATTCACATCAGCTGTAGAGATGCAGGTGCAGCGTAACAGAGGAAAGAATTTTAAGAAGGTTTGAGCTGATATCCGGTCTTGGACTGCAGCCCAGCTGTCTCTAACCTAAACACAAACACATCTTCTTCCACCCAAATGGTTTTACTGTCAAGGTGAGGGGAAAAAAGCTGAGCTGCTGCCAAACCCAGCTAATAATTAATCACTCCCAGTGAAGTCTTGCAAAAGTAGTCAAGCGACTGGGTGGATGGGTGAGCCTGGCTTTCAAAATGTGGACATACACATGGGGTGCTTAAGCAAGCTCTGTTGCACTGACACTAATCAGCACACCTAAAGCCTCCTTCACCCTAAAGTTCAACTTAAGAACATAAAAAGAACATCAGAAGAGCCCTCCTAGATCAGACTAGCAGTCCATCAAGTCATGGAATTATAGAATCATAGAGTTGGAAGTGACCTCCAGGGTCATCTAGCCCAACCCCCTGCACAATGCAGGAAACTCACAAATACCTCCCCCTAAATTCGCAGGATCCACATTGCTGTCAGATGGCCCTCTAGCCTCTGTTTAAAAACCTCCAAGAAAAGAGAGCCCACCATCTCCCGAGGAAGCCTGTTCCACTGAGGAACCGCTCTAACGATCAGGAAGTTCTTCCTAATGTTGAGCTGGAAACTCTTCGGATTTAATTTCAACCCATCCATTCTGGTCCAACCTTCTGGGGCCACAGAAAACAATTCTACACCATTCTCAATAGGATAGCCCTTCAAGTAGTCAAGCAACCTGCTTCACACAGCTGCCAACCACTAGTCCTGGGGGGCCAAGGAGCAAGGCACTGAGGCTGAGGCCTTTCCCTGGTTCTGCCTCCCAGCAACGATATTGAGAAGTCAGCTGCCTCTGAACATGGAGGCTTTCTTTAGTCATCCCAGTTAGCAGCTAAGTGAACTTGGGCAGATCATGGGAAGGAGGGTAGGAAGGGTTGTATCAGTGCTTAGTTCTTGTGGCCCCTTCTTACACACCCAGGAAAATGATGTTTGACACTTTGGAGTCAGGCAGCAATTTTTTCTCCAGGCCAGTTTGGCCAGGGATCCTGGAGGATTGGGGGGGGGGGGGGGGTTGCCATCTTCTAGGGTTAAACTAAGGACATGTTGAACATATATGAAACTGCCTTATACTGAATCAGACCCTTGGTCCATCAAAGTCAGTATTGTCTTCTCAGACTGGCAGCGGCTCTCCAGGGTCTCAAGCTGAGGTTTTTCACACCTATTTGCCTGGACCCTTTTTTGGAGATGCCAGGGATTGAACCTGGGACCTTCTGCTTCCCGAGCAGATGCTCTACCACTGAGCCACCATCCCTTTTTTCTTAAAGATGTTCTTGTCCACCTAATTTACTTTTTAAAATGTAACAGGCAGTATAAACATCATTCTAGTTTGTCATAAGGGAAAAAAACTACATTAAAATATAGTGAAAATGGGTTTAGTATATGTATTTAGTATTTATTTTGTCACATATACTAAACCCATTTTCACTATATTTTAATGTAGTTTTTTCTTATGACAAACTGGAATGATGCTTATAATGCATGTTACTTTTGTAAAAGTAAATTAAGTGGACAAGAACATCTTTAACGGGTCCTTAGTTTAACCTTACTTGCTAGCAATAGGGCAATTAACAGACAACTTATATTACCTTTTATTGATTTTCCACGCAAATGCTATCTAGACCAAACATTCTTTCAATTTGCTAATTGCACTATTTTGCCACTGGATTTTAACTTTGTACCATTTTGCATTCTAAAACACTGTTCACTAGCTATATGTAACTCTGCTCACTGTACCTCATTCCTCGTCTGAAGAAGTATGCATGCATAAGAAAGCTTTCATACTGAATAAAACTTTGTTGGTCTTGAAGGTGCTACTGGACTCCTACTTTGTTCTGTTGCTCCAGACCAACACAGCTGCCCACCTGGATCTATCTACCCTAGAAATCATTTTGCTCTTTCAAATGCCACTGGACTAGACTCCTGCTGTTCTACTGAGAAAGTTTCAGAGGTCAGCTGTCTTGGTCTGCAGTAAAACAGCTAAATTCAAGTCCAGTAACACCTCAGAGACGAACACATTTCTCAGGGTGTGAGATTCTGAGAATCAAAGCTCACCTGATGAAGGACGTTTTGACTCTTGATACCCCCTCAACCTTGTCAGCCCGGGGTAGGGCACATTTTTGCATGGGGCGATGCCTCCAAATGCACCCCCATGACCCCGGGCCTGTCACTCTCTCAGGTGCTACTGGACTCGAATCTGGTGGTTCTTCAGCTGAAGACCGATATGGCTACGCCACTGAACGTGTAGAAACCACTTCCGCTTTAGAATGCCTGTGTTTGACTTTAGCTAATTTAGCTAACAGACCTTAGTTAACTGAGAGGCGGAGAGAGCTATCACACAAGAGATTCGGCCCCACCTAGCCACGCCTCCCATTGGGATTAAATGAGCACGATCACACAAGCACATCTGCCCTTTGAGCTGCACCCATTCTCACTCTGTCTCCAGACGCCTCCTGTCCAGATTAAAAAGCCACCTGGATCTTCCCGGTAGTTTCCCCTTAAATCGCATTTAGGTCTCACGTTATGTCTGAATGCCTGGGCGCGACTTGATAAGTGGAAGAGCGGTGTGATCACACCAAATCATTTCCAGTGTGTTCAGGGAGTCCCACCCCCCCCCCCCCCAATTGCACTCTGAGAAGCACTTGTGCCAGTGCCGGATTAAACCCTGTGGAGGCCCCTAGGCGGTCAAAATCTCAGGGGCCCCCTTGCAAATTATCTCAGAGTCAGAGCACCTGCCCTGCCGCCCACGGTCCCCACTGCAGCCTGCAGGCACCTTCTCAAAAGTCCCTTTGACAAAGCTGTGGGGGAGAGGCAGAAAGGCAAACTTGGTGACAATGCCAGCAGCTGCCACACCAGGCAAGTCAGGCAATGACAGGCTGTGTGTACAGGCTGCAAGGGCTACAAGCAGGGGGGAAACTGGGGGGAAAGCCAGCCCAGGGCCCCAAAAGGCATGGGGCCCCACAGGCCAGTGCCTGCTTGGCCTAATTGTTAATCCATTCCTGACTTGTGCGCTTCTCTGCTTGAATGCACACACTGGGGGGACTTTTTAAAAAACACAACCCTTTCTGCAGTGGGCCTGTGGTTGAGGCGTGCTAGCAGTGTGACTGGCCAACCATGGACCACTGTTGTGATCTTGCTGCTTCAACAGTGGCTGTCTGATAGCCCAGAAATGGACCAAACTCAAGAGGCTTTTTTGAACCCAAGATAATATTGCACCAGTTTCCCAGTGCGACAGCACCCCTAGATTCAGGGGCTTTTGTAAAGCTATCTAAACTGGTGGCCGTCACACAGTCTTGTGGCAGTGAATCCCATGCAAATTGTGTGAAGTACTTCCTTTTGTCAGTCCTGAATTGTTCCAGCCCTTCATAAAAGCCATCAAAGGTGAATCCTTCGTGCATTCACGGACCTATAGAATCAAATATTACCTACCCTGCTTGCAACTACGAGGTACACCAGGCCTTCGGCTGACCGAAGAAGAACAACGGCTTCTTCATGGGAGAGGCCGACCAAAGAGTGACCGTTGATCATTAGGAGCTCATCTCCCACTTTCAGTCTGCCATCCCTGGGGAAATAAAAGACAAAAAAACCACAACAGTTTACAGAGTTTCTTGAAGCTATCTTGGTGCTGGAGGTGTTGTATGCTATGCAGAAAAGCTGTGAGGATATTAGGGGCTCAAAGAGAAACATGAAACGTATTTTCTAACAATTCTCTCCCCCACCCCCAGTCTGAGAAAGAATGGATAAAAGCCAGTTCTCTCTTTCAGGGGGGAAATTTGAAGTTGAACATAAGAGATTCCATCTGCATTTTGTTAATAATAAATAATCAAGTCACTCCACATTTACTTAACGCTTTTCTCTGGAGCATTCCAAAGCACTTTATAAACACTAACGATATCACTGGTTAAGTAGGTCAACTTTAATATTAAATTTTCCATGGAGTAGTTAACTCACCCCCCTCCTTCCCCTTGCTGTGGAGTAGTTAGCGCTGCATGACCTCATTCCACTAATAGCGCTGAGCACCGTATTCGTCCTGACACGCAAGAACGTGGTGCCCACCAGCCAGTTTTCTTGGGCTTTTATATTTTACATCGAAGACTGGGCCTTTCCCCAGAGTGCCGAATGTCTGACCTACTTCCTCAGTGAGGGAATACTGACTCTCGATAAGCTATCAGAAAGGGGTAGTCAGAAGAAATAATTAAACAGAAACATTCAAAGAAACCGTTGCTCAGGGCCATAGCCAGGATGTCATGTTTGGCGGGACCCACGCCAGATTCGTTGTTGGGGGGGGCAGGGTGAGGGGCCACTTAGTTTGGTGGCCCTGGGCTTTTAGCGCTGTAAACTGCCTTGAGTTCCACAAGCTAACCCCCCCTATGCCTGGGCAGTCACAGCAGCTCCACTCCCTCACCTCTTTCTTACGAACCCTTTTGCGGCAGAGAGACTGGCAGCAATGCTACTACTTGTTCAGAGTGGCAGTTGCAAAAGGAACAGATCGGGGGCCCTCCAGTGGAGGGGCCATACAGATGGAAGGGGAGTTGAAGGGATGGACTTTTATATTTTACATCGAAGGCTGGGCCCCAGAGTGCCTCACTGCAGCTACGGGCCTGCCATTGCTCCCTATGTAAGTGCAACACAGATTCTGAGCTACTTGTTTTAGCATCCAGGAAGCAGTGTCATGGAGTGGTTAGAGTGTTGGATTAGGGATCTGGGATAACCCAAGTTCCAATCCTCACTTTCTTTTGGTGAGCTTGGAAAGTCACTCTCTCCCAGCCTCATCTAACAGGATTGTTTTTGTGAGGATAAAACAGAGGAGTGGGGGAGTGATAGGTGATAGGTCATGTGAAAGACCTCTGCCTGAAATCCAGGAGAGCCACTGCCAGTAGGCAATAGAAGAAGGAGGCGAAGGAGAAGATATTGGATTTATATCCTGCTCTCCACTCTAAGTCTCAGAGCGGCTCCCAATCTCCTTTATTTTCCTCCCCCACAATGGACACCGTGTGAGGTAGGTGGGACTGAGAGAGCTTTTAGAGCAGCTGCCCTTTCAAGGACAACCTCTGCCAGAGCTATGGCTGGCCCAAGGGCATTCCAGCAAGTGCAAGTGGAGGAGAGGGGAATCAAACCCGGTTCTCCCAGACAAGAGTCGGCGCACTTAACCACTACACCAAGCTGGCTCTCAAACTGGCTAGTGACCTTGATAGACCAAGGGTTTGATTCAATATAAGGCAGCTACATTCACATGTCACCTAGCAACTTCCATAGTAGAACAGGGGAATTTGAATCCAATACTCAACCAATATCGCCACACTGGGTCTTGAACAAACTCAGTATCTCATTTAAACTGGAGTGCTGCATGCATACTGTTAGTATGCCCACACCACAACTACACGTGCTACAGATCTCTGGCAGCAACTGCTGCATGCATAGAGGCGGAGGCTGAATTTTAAATGAAACACTAGGAACATGCAACAGCCCACGGATAACCTTCCTCTTGCCCGCCTGCAGTTCATATAGGTTGGGCCTAACCAACCTCTTTCTTAAGCAAGAGTCATATCACCCTCTTTTCCTACGGATCTGTAGGAAGCTCTAGATCCCAACAAACCACCAGCTCAAAAATCCATGATGATGTCCCTGCATTTGAGAACAAAGGCATCCCTATAAAATAAGGAGTATTGGGAAATCCCATGCTTGACAGAGTAACTTCCAGGTTCCCCCCCCTTCCCCTTTCGCATGAGAAATGCCAACCCACTGAGAAATAGAAGAGGAAGGGATCTCGTTTGCTGCAGGCAAGTTGGTGATATTCCTGACCAGGGGTGGAATTCTAGCAGGAGCTCTTTTGCATATTAGGACACACATCCCTGATGTAGCCAATCCTCCAAGAGCTTACGAAAAGGAGCCTTGCAAGCTCTTAAAGAGGATTGGCTACATCAGGGGTGTGTGGTCTAATATGCAAAGGAGCTCCTGCTAGAATTCCATCCCTGTTCCTGACTCAGAAAGCTACATGTGTGGTCCTCTGCCTCTCAAAAAAGCCTTGTTCCTTAGAACTTAAATGGGTGACCACCAAGAAGCCCAGGGGAGGTAGGTAATCGGAATCTACCTCTGAACATCTCTTGCCTTGAAAACTTTACAGGGTCTTCATAAGCTGATTGCAACTCAATGGCATTTTTCACCACCAAGTCCATTAAAGTAAATGGGTTTAGAAGGATGCAACTCTGACCATTTTCGCACACAGCTTACCACGCGGTCACGTTCCTGTTCTCTCCGCAGCGTCTGTCGGATTTCCCATTATCTGCACTGGAGTTACAGGAAGTGCTGCGGCTTTTGCATAGCAAACATAAACTGGCACAGATAATGGTAAATCCGACAGACGCTGCGGAGAGAACAGGAACGTGACCCCGTGGTAATCTGTGTGCGAAAACGGTGTCTGTTTAGGACTATACCAGGGATGGCCGAACTGTAGCTCGGGAGTCACAAGTGGCTCTTTCATACATATTTTGTGGCTCTCAAAGCCACAACTGCCCTGTTGGCTGGGGGTTTGGAGAATGCATTCAAAGTTAAAGTTGCTTTCTTTCCAACTCTCCCTCCCTCCTCGCTCCCACATCTATTTCCTTCCTTCCCTCAAATAACTGACATTCATGTCTTGCAGCTGTCAAACATCTGACATTTATTCTATGTGGCTCTTATGTTAAACAAGTTTGGCCTTCCTAGACTATACTACCAGTGCAGGTTTTGTATTATAGCCCTCACCTCAAACTCTAAGTTGCTTTTGTGCATAAAAGGTGTTGCAGATGGTCAAAGTGATGGAATCGTCAGATTCATGCAATATGGTAATGGAACAAATGGTACCTGTGCGCAGAGCCTCCTTCTTCCACCCGTGCAATTATGATGGCGTGCGGAGAGCGCCTTGACCCTCGACCACCGGTGATCTGGATTCCCAGCCCGTCTGACCCCTTCATCATGGTCATCTTCCATATCCGGCAACCTTCTCGCTGGAAGGAGAATTTGCAAAGTGTTCTTGCATTTTTTATTTAGACAACACAGACACACGCCCCTTCTGTCTGCATCTGTTTTTTTCCCCCCACTCTGGCTGGTATCTAGCACTAGCGATCGGCACAAACCAGGGAAATACAGTTCGTTTCAGTTTGTGGCATGCCCAGTTCGTGAGCCACAAACTGTCACAAACATTTAGGCAACAAACAAACTGGTTTGGTTCATGAGGTGGTAGAAAACTCTCCCCTTACATGCTAGAGATACCAAATTCTCCTCTACCTGCTCTCCAAGTCTGATGTGGACTGGACTAACAGGATCAGAGCTACAGCTCCCCTCCCCTCAAAAAAAAAGGTGTCGCCAGGAAAGTGCTTTCTGGGGAAATTACAGGTGCATGTTTAGGAGTGTGCAGAACATATGAACATATGTAGCTGCCTTGTATTGAATCAGACCCTCGGTCCATATTGTCTACTCAGACTGGCAGCGGCTCTCCAGGGACTCAAGCTGAGGTTTTTCACACCTGTTTGCCTGGACCCTTTTTAGTTGGAAATGCTGAGGATTGAACCTGGGACCTTCTGCTTACCAAGCAGATGCTCTACCACTGAGCCACCGTCCCTCCGCAGAACAGACCCTATGCAAGATAGCTATATCAAACTTGCAGAGGATCTCCCCCTGATGTTCCTCTACTTGCCCTCCAAGTTACGGCTCCTAAAGAAGATGCCACCAGAAAAGTACTTTTTGGGGGAAATCTCAGGCACAGGTTCAAAAGTGCCACCAAATGCACAGGGAAACTCACCATTCTGCCCACTCTTCTACAGTCCCTCCCTTGTTGCTTTGAAGTTTGGTAAACATTTTGACTGAGCAGAGACAGTCTGCCTGGGCAGGTATCCATTCACGAACCACTTGAAAATTTGTGGAAAGTTTGTGTCAGCTGACCTGCCACGAACTTCAGTTCACGAACCCCAAACTGGCTAAAACTCATCACGAACTTTAGTTCGTGAGTTGATTTGTGCCCATAGCACACAGGGTCAGCTTGCACAACTTGCCCTTTTATCTTGTTGTGAATAGTATGACAGGTAGATGGGCTATAGCAGGGGACATGGTACTTGCTGACTTCTCTCCTGTTATCCACCAAATGTTTTTAGAAAGCAGGCGGGGCCAACAGAGCTTCTGATTGCCCACGGGAGATCTGACAGTTACTGCCAAATGAATGTTTCTTAGCTTGCTCTATACATATACTTGTGGGTGTGCAAGAAAATATTTTAAAAATATGTTCATTTCAAAAAGCATCCTGCTAAAAGGAGCTTCTGGCCGAAATGCTGAAGGGCTACAATCAGAGTCATGCATATCCTCACTCCCTGACACTTTATGGTTCGTTCTGCCTCCTGTGACACCCATTTGGTGATTGTGCCCAACACCCTGTGTCAGATTTCCCAAAGTAACCGCTGGCTCAAAAAGGTTAGGCACCTCTGAGCTACAGACTCCTGCTTCACAACCGTCAGCAAAGGTGACCGGCGCACTTGAGGTACTGTGGGTCATATTTAATGCATGCAGATTGGCAGCATGGACTTAATTTATGCGCCTCCTAAATATTTCAGTGCCAGCATGATTTACAACAGGGAACTGAATCTATTTAAGTTAATATCCAGGTTGCATGGGAACTGTAATTACAAGAAGATAATTCAGTTACAAACTGGGTTAAATTGACTTCTCCTTACAGATTTTTGCAATCCACTGGAAAGATACACCCCTTGACCTTGAAGCTGTTGTGAGTCTGGATGACCAACAGAAGAGGGCCATGGACAAAATGGCACCCAGTCATCCTCTCCAATCATTTGGATACCTCCCTTCAAGCTCATGAAGTTCCAATGGTAATGTCAAAGTCAATTTGTTGCAACATATTCATGAATCCCGTGTCACAACAATGGTGGAGATGAAAATTCTCTATACAGCTCTGCACGTATTTGCAGACCTGCACCAAAGTAATTGTGCAGATATATTGCAGCATATTGTGAGCATGTTGTCCCGAACTCTTTGGCACAAACACCTATCTATTTTAATCATTTCAGAAATAGCACAGCAACCAATCAGGATACTTCCTTTGCTCACAGCAGCCCCACAAACCTGCGAGATGGGTAAGGCCAAGACACGCTCCCCTAAAAAGGCCAGCCATGAGCCTCAGCTGAGCAAGAATTTGAACCCGCATCTAACCACGAGACCACATGGACCCTCTACTACTGCTGCTGAAGGCTAGCAACCTATTCCTGACTGTTTTCATCTGCTGTTGCCAGCTATCAGAACTAAAGCAATTCAATGACAGTGCAAACATATGTCATGTAAGGAAATATATTTCTCTCATGGGCAGGGCTCTTTTTCTAGCAGGAGCGCCTCTGCATATTAGGCCATGCCCCTGATGTAGCCAAGAGCTTAGAGGGCTCTTAGTACAGGGCCTACTGTAAGCTCCAGGAGGATTGGCTACATCCAGGGGGGCGTGGCCTAATATGCAGAGGAGCTCTTGCTAGAAAAAGAGCCCTGCTCATGGGTAAAGTGCTACAAAATGCGAATAATAATTTTCTAAGTGTTCTACACATAGTTGCTCAGTCATCTCAGTAAGGTAGGTGAGTGACTGGTCCGTTTTGCAAATGGTTGGGGGAAAGTAAAAGGCTAGCATTTTATTTACTTTATTCTCCCCAGTGGGGACCCAAACATCTTACATCATTCTAAACTCGCAACAATTCTTGTGCGATAGGTTAGGCTGAGAGTTTGTGACTGGCCCTGGGTCACCCAGTGAGCTTTCATGGCACGAGTGGGGATTCGAACCTGGGTTTCCCAGATCTAGGCCGACAGTTTAACAACTGCACAATGCTGCTGGCTCTGCAAGAACCATTTGGATTGGTGGCTTCCTAGGTCACATCACACATTCTTGACCACTGTGCAACACCACTGTTCAATAGCCTTAATTAAAAAAAACCACACAATCGATTATTAGTTATTAACTGGTAGGAAAATGCGTATTTTGATTTTAGATCGGTGCACTGGACAGCTTGTTTCGAGCAGAGCAACTGAAAAGGAATTTAGCACCGTTTTTATAAACCGTCTCTCATTCTGGGGACAGGAGAGACTGCTTCTCTGCACCAGGCAGCAGACACTGTCCTGCAAAGGTGAAGAACTGGTGGCAAATGAGAGCTGGCTGCCTGCTTTTTGGCATGCCACCCCTGCGAGCAGCAGGCAGTGCTGAGCAGGCAGCAGGCCCTGAACACTTAGCCGGGCAGATCTTTAAGTGAAAGAGAGAAGCCTTGGCAATGGCTGAACGTAACAGCTTCCAGAAAAAGAGGTTATTCCAGCACTAGAAGGCACTTAAAAAGCCATAAGGGATTCCCATGGCACAGGGCTCACCACTGAAACAATGACGCTTACTGCACTGCAACGTTTTACCACTTTGGACTCCATTATTGGATTCCACAAACTTTGCTACACAAAAATAGAACCAGAGGACTGGGGACACGCAGCCGAACTCCTGTGGTTGGGCCAACTTCTCCACCAGTCCTTTTCTATCCCATGCTGAGAAAGGGCCAGAGGAAAGGAAGGCGGCTCAGACTGTGCCCAAGGAAAAGAGATGACCCCATGAAGCTGCTTCCTCCTGAGCCAGACCATTGGTCTACCTAGGTCAGTATTACCTACTCTGACTGGCAGCAGCTCTCTAAGGCAGGGGTGTCAAACATGCAGTTCAGGGGTCAAATCAGGCCCCTGGAGGGCTCCTATCAGGCCCTTGAGCAACTGGCTGTCATCTGCTTCCTTCTCCCTATATCGTGCTTCCTTCTGCATAACAGCTTGCTTTGCAAGGCTTGCTCAATTGCACAGATGTTACAGAGCAAACCTTCCATTTTATCCATTGACTGAGGCTCCTCCCTTGGGGAGGAAGGGGGGAGGAATAGTTTGCTTTGCCAGGCTATCTCAACTAACTGTTCAACTAACAGTGGAGCTACTGAGCCAAGCCTCTCTTCCTTCTATTGGCTGAGGCTCCTCTCCCCCCCACAGTCCCCTGGGGAAGGAAAGAGTCAGAGCTCACTTTGCCCAGTTCCCTGGATCCCATGGGAGAAATACAAAGAAAGCGTCTTTTAGACCAATGAGTGCTAACGTTTTAAGCATGTTTTAAGTTTTTAAAAATATATATTTGTGTTTGTCTGTGTTCTTTATAAAATTTGTATCTCTGCTACCTAATCTTTAATAGGTACACACATGGCCTGGCCCGACATGGCTTGGCCCAACCTGACATGGGTCGGCCCAACAAGGTCTCATTTATGTCAGATCTGGCCCTCATAACAAATGAGTTCGACACCCCTGCTCTAGGGTCATATGGAGATTTCCCACATCACCTACTGCCTCATCTTTAAAACTAGAGATTATGGGAAATCTGCAGGCAAAGCAGATGCTCTACCACCAAGCCACAATCCCTCTCCACCAAATCCAGATACCCAGGACTAGGCAATACCATGCATGCGAAGCTGCCATATACTGAATTTTAAGCCAGTGGTCCATCAAAGTCTGTATTGTCTACGCACACTGGCAGCCATCTTGTAAGAGGTGAGGAGGCCACAGAGAACTTGCATGGCCTGCGGTTCCTTGGTGTACCACTTTGTCTCTTTGCCACACCTCCATTGTGAAATGGAAAAGGCTGTGTAGCTGATTTGCCTCACCACCCTCCCCATCTGCCTTTAAAGGTCTGGAGGCTGCACAGAGGAAAGTCCTTAGAGAAAGTGGGGTCTCATGGAAAGGAGGAGTCTGGAGAGGCAACCTCAGAAAAGGATGACGAGGGGTCATTTTAGTGGAAAAGATGAGCCAGGGCTCATTTGCATAACTCATTTGCATATGCCACACACTCCTGACATCACTGGAAGGTGTACTAAATTATATCAGCTCCGCATCTACCTTAAAATGCTTCCTGAATTATAATTGTCATAATAAAATCTTACCCCCAATCCAATGTTTCCTCTAAGCTGAGTTAGCGTGAGATAGCTCACAGATTTTTAGCCTCCAGTTCACACATTTTTGTCTTAGCTCAGGAAAAATGGCCCCAGAGCACAATAATTTATTCAGTAACTCACAGCTTTAATGCCAGTAGCTCACAACTTTAATACCAGCAGTTCACAAAGTAGAATTTTTGCTCACAAGACTCTGCAGCTTAGAGGGAACATTTCATACTTTTAAAATAACTTTCTCCTAAGTGGCCACAGTGGCATGATGAAGATTGTCATGAGCCCTGATGAGGAGGAACTGGAAGGGTTAACAGACCTGGAAGAGTTGCCAGCCAGTTCCTCAGCTGAACAAACAGCAGCTGGCCCATCAATCACTCTCCAGGCACCAGTGTCAGCTGTTGATGATCAATCTGCTCCACGCTCTCCTCCTCCCATCTCAAGAGTTCGAAGCAGGCTCCGGAAAGAACTTTCAGAGCAAAGACATGAGGCACACCGATGCTTCAGATCGCTCAGCCCTGAGTTCTAGCGGAGTTCTCAGGGAGCAGGCTGTTGAGACTCCCATATAGCTCCCACCCAGGACCTGGTAACCTTGTGGAAGCAACAAGTCTATTCTCTGGCTTGCATCCACACTCCTTCCTGATTCCTGATCCTGACCTGCTTGATTTCCTTGGCACCCTGACCTTTTGGCTTTTGGACATTGACTTCTGGTTCCGGTTTGTAATTCTGCATTGGTGACTTGGCTCCTGCTTGACTTCCTGGACTTTGACCATGGACTGGCTTTGGACTCCTGCCTGCCTGCACCCTGAGAACATGACAAAGATTTCCATCTGTCTGCTTTATATGTCTTGGTTATTTCCCCCTTTTTTGTTGGGGAAAATATTAGAAAGGTTGTAAAATCTTAAGGGTTCAGCAAAATTCTCACTGGGGGTATAAACAATGGAGCCCAGAAGCAAGGTTTTTTGGGGGGAGGGGGTAGTAAGATAAGAAAGCACAAAATTTGGAGGTTTTGGAGCTCTGCTCCTGTGAGCTCCTGCCCAAAATTAGGCCTGAGGGTGACTGAGCAGAGAAGGGTATAAACACAGAACCAAAATAAAAGTACATTTTTATAGAAACAATAAAAGATACTAAACAGTAAATAGCGTAACGTAATATAGTGTTTCTAATGTTAAATATCCAGTAAACCAATATATGCAATATTATTACTATTTTAAGTTACTATTAAAGTGTATTTTTATTTTGGTTGCACTACTTATACATTTATTGGACCTTGCTCACTCAGCTATTTGGGGTTCTTTACTGGCAACCTAATCCGTTTCTTTGGGTTGCGTTTTGTTGCGATTCCCTGCCTTATGGGGAGATGACCTCAGATACATAGAGGAGGGATGTCTCACACAGTGGATTAGGAATGTCCAGATTTTTTCAGCATACACTCTTGACAGTCGAACACATCTTCAATCAACAGCTGCAATCACTGAAAAATTGCCTCTGTGCTGAAAAAACCTGAGCTATTCAATTCTCTGTCAACAACCCTGAACATATGATCACATGAAACTGCCTTAGAGAGCCAATTTGACATAGTGGTTAAGTGCACAGACTCTTATCTGGGAGAACAGGGTTTGATTCCCCATTTACAGCTGCTGGAACGATCTTGGGTCAGCCATAGCTCTTACACAGATGTCCTTGAAAGGGCAGCTTCTGGGAGAGCTCTCTCAGTCCCACCCATCCCACAGGGTGTCTATTGTGAGGGAAGAAGATAAAGGAGTTTGTAAGCTGCTCTGAGACTCTGATTCAGAGAGAAAGGCAGGGTATAAATCTGAGGTCTTTATACTGACCCAGACTGTCCTGTCTATCAAGATCAGTATTGTCAACTCAGAATGACACCGGCTCTCCAGGGTGCCAGGCAGTGGTTTTTCTTATCACCTCCTACCTGACCCTTTCCACTGGAGATGCCAGGGAATGAACCTGAAACCTTCTTCACGTCAAGCAGCACCTGTGCCTCTGAGACACAGCCTCTCCTCTCAATAGCTGTTGAACAACTTTGCAGCTGCGTGGTAATTGTGGTGGTGGAGTTTCATTTGCTGGCCTTGAGAAGGCTTGTGCAGTAGCACAGCAGGTGAAATCAGTTCTCCTCAGGAGCATGGATGGTCAGGTCAGGATATTCAGCGATGCGAAGGGAGGAATTAAGGCCTTCTATACGTCTCTGCAAAAAGTATGCATGTGAAAATACAGTAATGTCGGTAACCAGGGGTGCAATTCTAGCAGGAGCTCCTTTGCATATTAGGCCACACACCTCTGATGTAGCCAATCCTCCAAGAGCTTACGAGACACTTTTTTGTAAGTTCTTGGAGGATTGGTTACATCAGGGGTGTGTGGCCTAATAAGAAAAGGAGCTCCTAACAGAATTTCACTCCTGTTGGTAACGCTGACTTAAAACATAGGTGGTAGGTATAGGACTACCACCGGCTTTTAAACAAATGCACTACTCACTATGCTGTACTGTTTGGATACCTGAAAAGTAAGCTGATGAAGACACTCAAACCTGTTTACAAACGGATTACTGGACCATCAACTCCCTGTATACAATCAGTGGACAGATAGTATAAGCTGAACCACCTGGTGTTCTAGCATATCTACACTCAGGGCTTTGTAGCAGGAACTCCTTTGCATATTAGGTCACACCTCCACGATGTAGCCAATCATCCAAAGGCGTACAGGGCTCTTATTACAGGGCCTACTGTAAGCTCTTGGAAGACTGGCTACATCAGGGGTGTGTGGCCTAATATGCAAAGGAGTTCCTGCTACAAAAAAAACCCCCTGTCTACGCTAGATGGCCTTGTGGCAGCCTTGCCAAACAAGAATGACCACAGATTTAGGATCATAAGCCACCTTAAATGCATAACAACTGTTACAGATCATACCCGTCCATAGTTCTAAGCCACTCTGTACACAGATACCTCCAAGATAATCACAGACAAGTTCTTCTTCCATCACTTCAGCTCTTCCAGTCTCCTCATGTTTCTCCTTCCATCACTTCAGCTCTTTCAGTCCCCTCAAGCATAGAATCACTTTCTTTCATGATGTCATGCACTCAAACTTTCCTGGTCTGCTTCTTCTCCAGCCTAGTCCACAATCCTTAGGTCGCTCATATCTTGGGCCCTAAAATTGTGACCATTTCTTTCTACTCCTAACTGCTAAATCGCTTACTGAGTTTGTAGTATATCATGACTTTACAGCAGCCCAACAGTTTCCCTGAAATGCTCAACATCCAAGTCCGAAAGGAGCTCAGCGGAGATTGCCACTAAACAAATATGTCTCCGTGTTTAATCACCTTCTGTGACTTCTTTTAAAGCAGGAATAGAGATACAGTGCAAAATTGTGTGCTTAAGAACCATTGATTTCACTGGGCCCCAAGGACATCTTGAGCCTTTTAACTGCAAGTTCATGTATTAAAATATTTACATCCTGCCCTTCCCATGTGATTTAAAGCTGCTCACTACTTCAAAAACTAAAAACACACAACACACAGTGAAATGCCATTTCCTCCTGCCAGAAGAAAACATCTGTAGCTTAAATCCCATTAAAATCCAATGAAAATAAAACCACCTTTCCGTGCCTCCTAAAAACTTTTAAAGATTGTACCTGCCTCTCCTCCTCTGGGAACCCGTTCCGCAAGATGGCAGCCACTAGGAATCTAGTAGAAGACGATGATTTTGGATTTGTATCCCACCCTTCACTCTGAATCTCAGAGCGGTCACAGTCTTCTTTACTTTCCTCCCCCACAACAAACACCCTGTGAGGTAGGTGGAGCTGAGAGCTCTCACAGAACTCTGTGAGAGTTATGGCTAACCCAAGGCCATTCCAGCAGCTGCAAGTGGAGGAGAGGGGAGTCAAACCCGGTTCTCATAGATAAGAGTCTGTGCACTTAACCACTACACCACAGTGGCTGTAGATGCCAAGTGGTCCATCTAAAGCATGGGGACAACTAGAAATGCCAACCAGAAGTCCTTTGTTGGTACAGTTTGGTGTAGTGGTTAAGAGCTGCAGACTCTAATCTGGAGAATCAGGTTTGATTTCCTCGGGTCAGCCACAGTTCTCTCAGAGCTCTCTCCGCCCCACCTGCCTCACAGGGTGTCTGTTGTGGGGAGAGGAAGGGAAGGAGATTGTAAGCCGCTCTGAGACTCTGCGTGAACGGTGGGGTATAAATCCAACTCTTCTTCTGAACATATGGTGCCCATGAAGGTTTTACAGGGCATAACCAGCACTTTGAGTTGAACTAGGAAACAAACTGGCAGCCAATATAGGCATCAAAAAATAGGTGAGATTGCATGCCTGCCAGCTGGCCCCTATCAGTAAATATACTGCTGCCTTCTGAAGCAGGTGCAGAATCTAGGTTCTCTTCAAAGGACAGCCTGGAGGATGAAAGTTAAACATCCTCCATATAAAGGAATAACATCATCATCATGAGAGCCAGTTTGGTGTAGTGGTTAAGTGTGTGGACTCTTATCCAGGAGAACCGGGTTTGATTCCCCACTCCTCCACTTGCACCTGCTGGAATGGCCTTGGGTCAGCCATAGCTCTCATAGGAGTTGTCTTTGAAAGGGCAACTTCTGTGAAAGCTCTCTCAGCCCCACCTACCTCACAGGGTGTCTGTTGTGGGGGAGGGAGGAAGGTAAAGGAGATTGTAGGCCACTCTGAGATTCAGAGTGAAGGGTGGGATATAAATCCAATATCTTCTTCTTCCTCATTATCTTGCAATGGAATGAAACCTCTGGGCACAGTACAGCAATTTTAAACACAATGCCAATACCACAAGTTCAAGCGATGAAAATGTACATTAAGAGAAACGGGTGGCTGCCACCAAAAACAGGAGTCCTGGATTAAAACAATTTTATTTGGTAACATATGGTAACAAATTATATTTCTTACATCATTAATAACTTTTTATCTATCCCATATATTACTTTCTACCCACCCCTCCCACCATTACTTGACCCCCACCGGTGTTATTTACTTAAAGTACTACTGTTTAAAGGTACCCTTAACTAATAAAAACAAAAATTAATATTCTTCTTTTTTCTAAGACTTAATCATTATCAAAAATTGTCCAATGTCCTTTTATTTTCCACTCTTTTTCTACATATCTTCTGAACTTTTTCTGTCATTTATCACTTGTCTTGGCAATTCTTCCATGATTCTTACTCTGCTGCCTCCCACTTTCAATGTCTTTTCAAAATTTTTATTCAAGATTTTTCCCACCATTTCTTTTGCCATATATCTTATAACCACATCCCTTGGTAGATTGTTTTTCTTGGCATATAATGAGTTCAGTCTATACATATAGTCATACATGCTTCTAGTTCCTTCAGGATCTTCCTCCAAAACTTCTGCAATTATTCTTATTACATATCCTTTCAAATCAGTCTCTTCATCCTCAGGTACTCCTTTCAGACGTATCTGGGTTTCCATCAATTTGCAGTCATGAATTGCCACCTTTTCTTGCATTTTTAGCAAGGTGGAATTATGTACTTTCACTCTCTCTCCCACCTCTTGCACTTTCTTTGATGTTACCACAGTCTCATTTCTGAGATCTTCTATATCTTTCTTTAGCTCTTCAATGTCTTTTCTAATTTCTCTTTTAGAAGCAGTTATCATGTCTCTCACCCCTTTCATCATCCTGGCTTCCATTGCTTCTAATTGCTCTTGCATTTTCTCCATTGAGGCAGTCCTTGCACGGGTTAACTTATGCTCTAACATTTAAAAAAACACCGGAAATTTTAACCTCTCCAAATTAAATTTAAACTATCAGGTTTGATAGAGTACGGCTTGCCCTTTTCAATAAGCTTAATTTCGCCGTCCTCAGAGCCTCCTGGGCTCAGATATTACATTTAAAAATTTTTATTTCTTCCAAAATGGCGGTCGCGACTTTCTGCTTCCCTTTAAAAAAAAATTCCTTCAAAAGGCTTCTAAAATAATTATCAGCGATAATGTCCAATAGTATTTACTTTATAATTGTCACCTCTGTCAACTTCACCAATTTTTAATGTCCCGAACACTTTAAAATTTTTGTTTAAATTTTGACCTCCTAGCAATGGCCGCCGATGTTTTTCTATGATATTATAGTCCTAGAGTAGGCTAGCTGCTTCAATGATTTCCCTTTTCCATCCGACACTTCCTGCTTTTCTTGCCACCAAACCCCGTTTTCACTGGTAAAAAGATCACACGATGTTTGACGTATTTCCTGTGTTGACTGTGAGAGCTGCAAATCTGTGACGATGAGGCTTTTTCACCAAAACCGCAAGTAGACAAAACAATAAATTCCTTTCCACTTTTTAGCACTGTCCTTTAAATTTACAAAGTTCAAATTTTGCCCCTTCTCCCCTTCTTCTTCCAAGCTTTCTGAATCTCTATTTCCCACCTTCTGATTTTATTTTGTTTAACTTTAAATAGTCCCGGAATGAAGATAGTCATCAGTACCTTTTTTTGCAGTTATCCAGATCCAACACCGGTCTTGTATAGCTTTAGATGTTTAGCAGTCTCAAAGAAGGTTAGGATCCTGTCAAGCTTATGTCAAATAAATGACTCTGGAAACTTCTGCAGATGATGAATATGCAACTCGTCTCCGGAGCCCCCCCGGGACTCCCTTCTAGCCAAGGTAAATCTCCTCAGAGTTTCCTATGCATACCTTGGACTGATCTCTGACTGAGAAAAGTAGGCAGTAAGCATTAAATTGCCCTCCACTACCACGAACAGAAGCCACAGCCTGCTCTCCTTCTGAGAAGCAATTCAGCTCGGTGTTTTCCAACCCCGGAAGTCCAAAAACAGGAGTCCTTATGTCTCCCTGCCTTATGTCTCTTCTCTAACATATGATATGATGTCCCCATCCTGTCTACACTTTCATTGGCTGAAGGGGAAAAGGGGTGGGGAAACTACGAAGATGATATCACATACTTCTTTTATCAACTTTACCATGGAACAAGAGGTAGTAGCAGTAGCCCTGCGTTTCCGATGATGCATAATTCTGCCACAGCTCTTCCATCACGGGACAATCACTCATTGCCACAGCATGGGTGTTTTCTACTTTAAAAGTTGCATCTTCAGTCCCAGCATTTCCACATAAGCAGGGGTTGAATTCTAGCAGGAGCTCCTTTGCATATTAGGCCGCACACCCCTGATGTAGCCAATCCTCCAAGAGCTTACAAGGCTCTTTTTTGTAAACTCTTGGAGGACTGGCTACTTCAGGAGTGTGTGGCCTAATATGCAAAGGAGCTCCTATTAGAATTCCACCCCTGCACATAAGGAGGATACAAGAAAGCAGAGCTTGGAAAGGATTTCTGCGCCTCGCATTTTCAATAACTATTGCTAGTCATAGTGCAGTACTGATAATTTAATCAGTGGTTTCCTTTATATGTGGAAAAACAGTGCTACGTTTTGGCTGGACCATGCTTTACAGTAATTTCTTTATCTTTTCCCCCCTTTCTTTCTCATTTTTGTTGTATTTTTGTTATTTGTCTAAGTGTGTGCATACCTGGAAGTCATGATGATCTCTGGTGACTGACCCCTACTGGGGGCAAGGAGGATATTCAGGCTGAATAAAGCCTGCCCTTGCCTCCAGACCTGGTATTTCAAGGAGGTCTCCCATCCAAGTACTAACCAGAGTCAACTGATACAGCTCTGACAAGATCAGGCTTGCCTGAGCTATCCAGGCCATGACTGCCTTACAGTAATTTCTGTTACAAGAGAGTTTCTTTTTCCTTAAAACTCTTCCCATTTTTGGGTCACATAAAGCGATGTAGTTGAAATTTGCATTTAAAAGGAACATAACGTTTTACGAGTGCATGTGACAAAAACAACTAAACTGTGTGCAGAGTTGCAGGGATCCTATTTTCCTTCTCGTGACATGGGAAAGTGGGTTATCTATGTTACATAACAGACTACAAACGAGAAGAAGAATCTGTGTGTTTCATGGCACTCCCAGGGGCCATCAATCAACATTCAAATATATCTGTCTTTGGAACCCATCTACATCTCGAATAACAAGTGTGTTGTTTACCAGCACAGAAAACTATGCAGGTCATCTTAAAATGTGCTTGGCTCCAGGCATCGCCATTTAAATCCCTAGATTTCATAAACTCCAAATTCCATCATTAATAAAACAAAAGGGAATGTTGTTTATTCCCTCCCCCCCCCCCCAGTAAAATCACAGCCAATGCTAAAAACGTTTTGCTCTTAAAGGAGAACTCTTAAATTGATTTGTGGGCATGTGACTTAAAAGATTACATGTCCAAAATTCACAACTGGAATAGATTCAACGTATCAGGAACATCATACCCAAAAAGGACATATAATCAACAGACACAGGAAACATGGGGCTGCCACCAAAAAACAGAATAGGAAACTAGTTGCTAAATTCTAAATAAAGCAGGAGTCGAGTTGCATATCTAAGACCAAAGTTTTATTCAGGATGTAAGCTTTTGTGTGCTAGAAGAACACTTCGTGTCTGATGTATTAAAGGTGAAACTTGACTCCTGCTTTGTTATACTGCTTCAGACCAACACTGCTGCCCACTTGGATCTAAATTCTAAATAGTTAAGAAGCCAATCTGGTGAAGAGAGAAGTGAATTTGTACTGGAGAGAGCTGGATTAGAACAACTGCTCAGCCATTATGCTCCCTGGGCCACAATTACAATATAGGTCTAATTACCATCTGTCAGCCTAACCTGGAAAGATAAAATAAGAAGAAAAAGAAGATATTGGATTTATACCCTGCACTTCATTCTGAATCTCAGAGCAGCTTACAATCTAACTTCCTCCCCCACAACAGACACCCTGTAAGGTGGGTGGGGTGAGAGAGCTCTTACAAAAGCTGTCCTTTCAAAGACAACTCTTACGAGAGCTATGGCTGACCCAAGGCCGTTCCAGCAGTTGCAAGTGGAGGAGTGGGGAATTGAACCCGGTTCTTCCAGATAAGAGTCTGTGCACTTAACCACTACACCAAAATAGGGGAAAGCTCAAGCATGCTTGCAGCACTCCTTAGATGAGAAGTGAGGCAGAACTATCATAAGCAAAAACAGAGGTCTGAGTTCCAGTCACCAGGGGTGCCCCATCACTCACCCTAGAGCCAAAATGCGTGCATGGCAAAAGACTGTAGTCTCCTGCTGTTTTAGGATTGGGCACTTTACACAGGCTCGGATGCATCTACATCTTGAGAGTCAGTGCAGTGTACTGGTTAAAGTGCTGGAATAGGATCTAGGAGACCCAGGTTCAAATCCCAGCTCTGCCGTGGATGTGTGCCAGGTGATCTTGGGGCAATCACAAACCTTCAGCCTAACATATCTCACAGCATTGCTTAGAGGACAGGAGATGGGGGAGAGGGGAATGGTGTAAGCCACTTTTGGGGTCCATTGGAGATAAAAGCAGGTTTTGCATGTGAATGTGATGTTAAATTGTAATTATCTTATGGTTACCTCATAGGGCAGGGGTGTTGAACTCATTTGTTATGAGGGCCAGATCTGACCTACATGAGACCTTGTTGAGTCACGCCATGTCAGGCTGGGCCATGTGTGTACCTAGTTAAGATTAGATAGCAGAGATATAAACTTTTTAAAGGACACAGACAAACATGACTAAAGATTTTCTTTTTAACTTAAAATAAAACATGCTTAAAACATTAGCACTTGTTGGGCTTAAAGGTGCTTTCTTTGTATCTTCTCCTGGGCTTCAGGGCAAAGGAAGCTCCAGCTCTTTCCTGCCCTCCCCAAGGGACCAAGAGGGGGAAGAACCTCAACCAGTGGAGAAAATCAAGGCTTTGCTCTGTAGCTCCTGTGTGACTGAGCAAGACTTGCAAAGCAAGTTGAGATGCAGAAGGAAGCAAGAGAGAGAGAGAGAAGGAAGCAGACAAGAGACAGTTGTTCGGGGGCCTGATCGGAGCCTTTTGGGGGGCTGATTTGGCCCCTGAGCCGCATGTTTGACACCCCTATCATAGGGTTTTCAAGCCAAGAGATCAACGGAAGTGATTTGCCATTGCCTGCCTCTGCAGAGCTTTCCTTGGTGGTCTCCCATCCAAATGCTAACCGGGGCTGAGCCTACTTAGCTTCTGAGAGCTGATGAGATCAGGCTAGCCTGGGCCATCCAGGTGAGGGCAAAGCAGGATGAAAATGAGGCAAACAAAGGGGACCAATTCATACAATCCAGGGCTCAGCAGTTAAGCGTTTCAGAGCAGATGATTTGCCAAGTCAAGCCTCAGCCTTGGGTTTGGCCCAGGCAAAAGAACTCACCCATAGGACTTGGCATCAGCGGCTCAGTTAAACTGGGCTGCCTGCATCGAGCAGCTTTGTATGAATGAGATACCACACAGGGGAAAAATCCCACAGAGGAGTCCTCTTCCATTAGCCAGCTCTGAGCTTCGGTCAGGTCTCTGGTTAACGGGCAGAAAAAGGAGGTGGGTGAGAGCCGGTGAAGGAAGGAGCAAGCGCAATTTTTAGTTTCTCCATCTCAGTCCAGCTGGTGGTGTTTCCAAAAGGGCGACTGCACCGTTCAGGTGCTTGCAATTGCCTGATAAAACGTTTCCCAGCCCTTGCCAAGGAAATTATGTCAGCAGTCGGCCTGCTGCAGAGATGGTTCCCCTGGAGCTCATTCCACTTGCAAGCAGCAATCACAGACGTGTGCTGCTCGGTCATCATTGGCCAGGCGGATTTTTCATGCCTCTGCCTTCTGCAGCCCTTTAATCGCCCCGGGCTCACCAGACTTCATGTTCCCAGCAGGTTCTCCCCCACCCCTGCCATTTACGCATGGAAAACAAATAAACTCTGCTTGCTATTGTTGCAGAGGGTAATGGGAAAAACAGTGTGAAGTCAGCGCTCCAATCAAAATCCGGATGCGTCCAGAGAGCTCTCATTTGGAGTAATGTGAAGAGCTACATTGGCTACGCTTCCGATCTCTGCTGCATAGATAGGCAGAAAGCTGGAGCCCATGTTGGTTGCCCATCTGTCTGCACAACTTGCAGGGTCCAGTGGGGGAACCCCTCTAGCAGTGCCATCTGCATGGGACACCTTCTTTTCTCCCGGCTCCAGACTGACCTGGTGACCTGAATGTGAGGTAGGCTAAAAGTAACAAATTTAGGGGTGTTTTGAACAAAATACAGCACCTCGTGTCAGTGATACCCACCATCTTAGGACAACAGAAGCAAGGGAATGCTACCCAGATGGCACCAAGGATGCACCAATTTTTGGAGCGATGATCTTAGGCTTCGGGCGATGCCATCTACTCCTGTTTGCTGAAGGCAAAGGGTCAAATGGGAAGGGAAGCTGGTGTGCAAAACTCTGCTCAGCACACTCTTGAAACTTCTTGTGCACACCAAGGAACAAGAAGGTCAGCTAAGGTCATAAGGAGAAGTCAACTTGACAACTGAGGCAGGGGTCATCACTCACTTTTTGTATGTCACAGGCACTAAAACAGGAGACATGCTGTCCAAGCTACTAACCCACAGAGGAGGCTGCCCACTGCATCTCTGCGTGATTCCCTGCTCTGGTCTCTTTCTAATTAACCAATGCCACCCTCTCACCCATCTAATTCATTCCCTCATTTGGTTGCTGCATCCATTTCCAAATTCTTGGAAATTAACTACCAGGTCATTCAAATGAAACCATTAACTTCCAAATCATAGAATCATAGAGCTGGAAGGGACCTCTAGGGTCATCTAGACCTACCCCCTGCACAATGCAGGGAACCCACAAATACCTACCCCAAATTCACAGGATCTTCATCGCTGTCAGATGGCCATCTAGCCTCTGTTTAAAAACCTTCAAGGAAGGAGAGCCCACCACCTCCCGAGGAACCATTCTAACGGTCAAGAAGTTCTTCCTAATGTTGAGCCGGAAACTCTTTTGATTTAATTTCAACCCATTGGTTCTGGTCCTACCTTCTGGGGCCACAGAAAACAATTCCATACTCTCCTCTATATGACAGCCCTTCAAGTACTTGAAGATGGTGATCACATCACCTCTCAGCCACCTCCTCTCGGGGCTAAACATCCCCAGCTCCTTCAACCTTTCCTCATAGGACTTGGTCTCCAGACCCCTCACCATCTTTGTCGCCCTCCTCTGGACCCATTCCAGCTTGTCTATATCCTTCTTAAAATGTGGTGTCCAAAACTGAACACAATACTCCAGGTGAGGCCTTACCAGAGGAAAGTAAAGCGATACTATCGCATCACGTGATCTGGACACTATGCTTCTGTTGATACAGCCCAAAACTGCATTGCCTTTTTAGCCACCGCATCACACTATTGACTCATGTTCAGCGTATAATCCACTAAGACCCCTAGATCCTTTTTGCACATACTACTGCTAAGACAAGTCTCCCTCATCCTATAACTATGTATGGAATTTTTCCTACCAAAATGCAGAACTTTACATTTATCCCTATTAAAATTCATTTTATTGGTTTTAGTCCAGTTTTCCAGCCTGTCAAGGTCATCCTGTATCCTGTTTCTGTCTTCTACTGTATTTTCAATCCCTCCCAATTTAGTATCATTGACAAATTTAATAAGCATTCTCCAAGAGGATTAGGTACTATTCACAAGCACTCTTTGGGTGCAATCTGTCAACCAGTTACAGATCCCTGATGGGTCAGACCAGTGAGGATCCCTCTAGTCCAGCCTCCTGTCTCACACAGGGGCCAGCCAGTTCCTCTGGATGGCCAACAACAGGGCAGAGAGGCCAAGGTTTCCTTGCTGTTACTTTCTGGCTCTGGGACTGAGAGGCGGAGTGCCTGTGGAGATCACAGGAATACTTTTTAAATGCTCAGGTATTTCATCTTATATGCCGCATGATCCATATTGCCAGGGGTGGAATTCTAGCAGGAGCTCCTTCGCATATTAGGCCACACCTCGCTGATGTAGCCAATTCTCCAAGAGCTTACAAGGCTCTTTTTTGTAAGGTCTTGGAGGATTGGCTACATCAGGAAGGGGTGGCCTAATATGCAAAGGAGCTCCTGCTAGAATTCCACCCCTTCATATTGCCAAGTTGCATAATAAAAACAAAGCATGAAGGAAATAAACGTCTTTCCTGGTATCGCTGGACATAGCGCCCTAAAGAACCATCTCCGTTGTAACTATTAAGAACTCCAACCTGTGTAAAGCAATTCCATTAACATGAGTAGGTTCTTGTGCTGATATCAGATTCTGCTGCCGTTTCAGAGTAATTTCCATATTATTTATGAAGCACCCTATTCATGAGCTATTTATAATTAATGCTCATCTGTATATTCCTGGTGGCATCAAGCAGAAGACTAGGGACTGGATCCTGCAGATCCCTTTGTCTAATAGCACACAGACACACTCACACTGGTAACAAGCATCCCCTTCAAGTCTCTTGCGTCCAGGGCTTTTTTATGTAGCAGGAACTCCTTTGAATATTAGGCCACACCCCCTGATGTAGCCAATCCTCCAAGAGCTTACAGTAGGCCCTCTACTAAGAGCCCTGTAAGTCCTTGCAGAATTGGCTACATCAGGGGTGTGTGGCCTAATATGCAAATGAGTTCCTACTACAAAAAAAAAAGCCCTGCTTGTGTCCAGGGAAGGCTTTGTGCACTGGGCGAAGCCGTCTCCATTTTCAATATGGCTCCTTGGAATCCAGCCCCAAGTACCACATGATAGTATCCTGCTCGGAATTCCCCTGGGTCTTGTAAGCAGCAGCCAACCAAGTGCATTGGAAGCCCTGGGACTGATTCTCTGGCCAAACCACCCACGTGACTGCTGAGGGTGCTGTGGGGGGGGGGGGGAGGGATACCAATGCAGATAGTTGTGATACCCATGCCCCCAGCAACAATGAAAGACAAACAAAAAGATCTCCCACCTGCAGGGACAGTTCGCTTGCATTTAAGTCCAGAATCCCTCCATCCGAAAGCCGAGTCCTGTACTGTCCTGCTGGAAACGGAGAGTCTACTCTCGGAAGCGGATTCTCCACCTTGCTTTCCGTTTTGGATGCCTCCGGTGGTATCCCGTCCACTTCCATACGGGTGCAGTGCCCGTTCTCACGGTCCGTCCTGGAGCTGCCTTTACTGCCCTTTGCCTCCTTGCCACTGGAGGGCGTCCTGGTGATGACCCCAAACTTCCTGGTCCTTTTGCCATTTTGAGAGGCTTTCCCGCTGGGCTCGGAGGTGGGCCTGGCTTTGCTTTCGCTGCTGTTGCTGTTGTTGCCATTCGATGGAGGAAGGGGGGCCTTGCGCTTGATGCGACGCAACATGATCAGGTAGATGAAGCCGCCATTCCAGCACTGGTCAGCAAGATAGCTGCGAGGAAAGGTGGAGATACAGGGATTAAAAACTTTCCACTTTAGAAGGCTGGCAAGAGAGGTCCACATGACAATCAGAAGCCTGAAGCCAGTGTGTTCGTCATGTGGATTTTGTCAACATGCCTGCGTATATCAGAATGCTACTCCTGAACTTCCTGTAGCTCTCTGCAGCCTGATTTCACATTAGCTGCAGGGATGCAAAGATGTTTGGGCTGCTGAAATTAAAATAGCACTCTAAGTTTGAAAACCAAACAAAACAACCCCCTCCCACAAAACCTTAAGACTTCACCTTGTTGGATGCACAGAAAGTTTATTTTCTAATTTATCTGATGATTTTTATTTACATTCTATTCAGTTTGCATCTCTCACTGGGGCTCCAGGCAGATTACACAGATTCCGCACTAGACTTTTAATCCTAGCTCAGCCCTGTCCCCAAACTGACATTCTACACATGTCATGGCTGCAACTTTACAGATGTTACAGAACAGTCAGAACTCCCTTCACAGTTCAATCGTGCTTGTCACAACCTTGCTCCGGGCTCCATTTCTATGACCTCCAGCCACAAAGACCCCAGATATTCCCTGAGTTGGACCTGGCAACCCTAACTAGTTCCTAACTTGCTGCACACCACTGAGACAGCTAGTCAGAGAACAGCAACAGACTTCCTTCACTTAGTTATTTAATATACTAATGGATCAAGGGAATGCTTTGTGAGTCAGTTTCTCATTCATCTCTCACCTTGAATTCTCTGGGTGATCTTTCAGCCTCAAACCACCACCACCCCATCTGTGATACTGGAATAACAATACTGGCCCTTCTCGCAGGATTGTGATAGTTTGCTGAGGTAATGTCCAGGTACTATTCTGAGCACACACAAAAAAAGCATTCTGCCAAAAATGAACAGTCTTGTTTTCAAGAATAAAATGCACTGGAAGTGATAAATCAATCAAATTTGGTCAGTGGCTCTCATGGTAATTAACTGCTCAGAGAGTTTCTTCGATTTCAGAATGTTGAATCATTCAGAGATTCTATAGGAGATGGAACAAGTCTTGCATTCACACACCCTCTAACACATCCAGATTTTACAAGTTTGGAGACTAAAGTTCAGGGACGGATCTGTGTGTGCCATCCATTTGTATAAAAGCTGTTAAACGTGTTGACACAGAGAAGCTGGTAAGCAGTCACAGCAGAAAGCTGGCCAGAAGCCTGAAGGCCTCAGGCAATGAGGAACTTAGCAGTTTTTAACAGGCAGAGGGAAACCAAGGTGCTGAAAAATAGGTGTTGGTTATTTGAAGAGTATTTCCCCCACCCCTCAGGAGAGGGGCTGTGGTTCAGTGACAGAGCACATGCTTGGCATGCAGAAGACCCCTGGTTCCATCCTTAGCACCTCAGGTTGCAGATGATGGGAAAGACCCCTTTCAACCTGAGATCTTGAAGAGATGCTCGTCAGAAGAGATAATGGCTGCAATCCCACACATTAAATAATGCACTTTAAATCCACTTTCAATGCACTTTCCAAGTGGATTTTATTATTCTGTGAACTAGCAAAATCCAGTTAGAAAGTGGATTGAAAGTGCATTATTTAGTGTGTGCGATTGCAGCCCACGTTGTGCTAAATGGAGCAATGGATGCAGTCAAGATTCTCCAGCAAATGTTCTTAAGACCTCCTTGTGGTGGAAAGTGCTGTCAAGTCTCAGCCAACTTATGGCCACCCTGTGAGGTTTTCAAGACAAGAGACGAACCGAGATGCTTTTGCACACCTGCCTCTGTGTAGCAATCCTGGTGTTTCTTGGTGGAATCCCATCCGAAAACTATGCAGGGCCGACCCCGCTTAGCTTCCAGGATGTGATGAGACCAGGCTACCCTGGGCCACAGAGGTCAGGACAAAAACAAACACCTGCTTACCAAGTAGTAAACGTCAGACACTGAACCAGGTACGTTATGTGTGCAAAGGATGCCTGCACTCCCAACCTCAACTGTGCAATTAGTTCTCTTAAGAGAGTCATCTCAAGCAGGTCTGCTCAGAAGCCTACTCAGGTCTATTCAATGGGGCTTACTTATATGCCTTATACTGAATCAGACCATCAATCCATCAAAGTCAATCCATCAATCCAAAGGGTGATTAACATGTGGAATTCACTGCCACAGGAGGTGGTTGCGGCCACAAGCATAGCCACCTTCAAGAGGGGTTTAGATAAAAATATGGAGCACAGGTCCATCAGTGGCTATTAGCCACAGTGTTTGTGTATATATAAATTTTTTTGCCACTGTGTGACACAGAGTGTTGGACTGGATGGGCCGTTGGCCTGATCCAACATGGCTTCTCTTATGTTCTTATGTGACACAGAGTGTTGGACTGGATGGGCCGTTGGCCTGATCCAACATGGCTTCTCTTGTGTTCTTATGTTCTAAAGTCAGTATTGTCTGCTCAGACTGGCAGCGGCTCGCTGGGGTCTCAGACAGTGGTCTTTCACATCACCTACTGCCTGGTCCTTCTTAATTGGAGATACCGGGGATCGAACCTGGGACCTTCTGTGTGCAAAGCAGAGACTCTTCCGCAGAGTCAGAGACACCTCCCCCAAGGGAGGAAAAGTTCTGAAGATGGTTCTGTTAAGTGCACACAGTGTTTCTGTCACTGGCTGTACTAAGTTTAAACCAAGTTTAAACCATATGCACCACTAGTACAACAAGGTCCTGAGGCCAAGGAATAAGCCACAGTGGAACATTAATGCTGGACAAACAGGTGTTCAGAAGCTGGATTCAGTATCAAGCTAAGCATATGAAAGCCCAGGTGAGTACTCCCCCCTCCCCTGCCAGTATCATATTTAATCCACACCTCAGTTTCTGCTCTCTGGAGACTAAGAACCAGGAATCTGGCCATTCAGAATAATGCAAATAAAAGGTTTTCTGTTCTATTGTGGAATCACTAAACAGACAGGCTGTTCTCTAAGACTAAGTGGGATGCCTCAGTGCCTTCTGGTACAACTCAAGGCTTTTGCCCATCAATTCCCTTCAAAAATAACTACAGCCACCTCTTTTGTGTTTTTATTGCGATCAAGTTAGTCAAGAAGACATCTGCAGAAGCCAACTGCAAAGAAAGATTTGCTTCCCTGCAAGATGCGACTTTTGCAAATATTTTTGTATTCATTTACAACTGAGCTGTGAATTAAGAAAAGAAATATTCTTGGGAGTGTACCACTTTAAAATGCAGGAAGTGGGTTGAATCTCATGTAGAAAACAAGAGGATCAGGGTAAGGCAAGGCTTTTCCTCAATGTCACAGTTTTCCCTGAGCAAGGAATTTTTTTTTTACATGGATGAGTCAGTATGCAATACCCCATCTGCACCATGTAGAATGATGGTACAGCCCTAAGACAGCTACATCGTGTATTTTTCCTTAGGATGTCAATAAGCCCCTAGAAGTTTCCAAAAAGACAGTACAGGCTTAGGTCTCCAGCAAGATCTTCTCTCTTGCTTGCCAATGGTATCACTCCAAGCAGGGCTTTTTTTGCAGCAGGAACTCCTTTGCATATTAGGCTACACACCCCGGATGTAGCCAATCCTCCAGAGCTTACAGGGCTCTTAGTACGGGGCCCACTGTAAGCTCCAGGAAGATTGGCTACATCAGGGGGTGTGGTCTAATACGCAAAGGAGTTCCTGCTACCAAAAAAAAGCCATGACTCCAAGGCATATGTGTATATGGAGACATAAAAATCTGTGGAACTTTGGAAGCCATGGATTCCTCCTCCGCAGGAAAAATGGAAATATATGCAAAATAATGCTGTAGATCATCTTACATTAAAATCTTCGTGCTATTTTGAGTGGTCCTTACCTGGATAGTCCAGGCTAGCCTGATCCCATCAGACCTCAAAAACTAAACATGGTCGGCCCTGGCTAGCATTCGGATAGGCAACCACCAAGGAAGTCCAAGGTCGCTATGCAGAGGTAGGCAATAGCAAACCATCTCTGAATATCTCTTGCCTTGAAAACCCTGCCTGGTCGCCATAAATCGGCTGTGACTTGATGGCAAAAAACAAACAAAACACATTTTCAGTAAAGCTTCCTCTTTTGAAAAACCATTTCAAATTCCAAGACGAGGCAGTATTTTATCAGAAGTGTCTTTTTTTTTTCAGATAAAAAGGAATTTTATTGAACAAATAATTTCATTACAGTCAACATTAAAAATGTACCAGATTATGATACACAGGATTTTTCGGTTAAATATCATTATTCTTAAGATAAGTCACAACTGGAAACCAAGGAATCACAACTTTTTTTTCCAAAAGAAGTGTCTTCAGTTTCCAGTCACACTGTTGGGGAAAAAAATTAAAAAGGGCTGGGGTGGGGACAGGAATAGTTCATCCCCAGCTTTTTCTGGTTTTCACATCACTACCTGTATAGGACCTTGAAGTACGCTGAGAGCAGCCAGGAAACCATACTATGGCTCACTTCCCTTTCTCATTCATCTTGCCCTGTTTAACCCAGTTTGAGTCACGGGGTGCTAGGTACTTGTACGACTAGAGTTCAGTGGACCTCGCCTTATCAAGTCCTGATGCTGCAGCATAATGCAAATAAAAGCTGGATCCAATAAACTCTGTGTTCCTTTTTGGCAATCAGAAAGCCGAAAAAGGACCTCAAACCTAACTTCTGGCAGCTTGTAAAGCGCTCGAAACCAGCCAACTCTTTCTCTGAATATGGCCTCAGAGTATCCGCAGGGGGGTTCTGTGTTTTATTTCCAGTGTTTAAAATCCAAATACCATAAGGATTTCAGCTATATTGGAATTTGCTACATTATTCTCAGTCTGTATATGTTCCTTTCATTATGGACTGAAAAGCCCCAGGCTCTCAGGGAAAGCTATTTATTTTTTCAGTGTTGCTTTCATATTTCAATCTCTTAAAAATAGAGAGGGAGAGAAATATTATGGCTGACCAGATTTAGGTTGAGCTACAATATTGAAAACAGAAACGGCAATCGCTGTTGTATAACTGCAATCTTCGCTGTACTGGGCAAAGGGTGGATTCCACTGGGTAAGGGTGGACTTGGTTAAAATCCCTGATGCAAAGGAAGTTACTAAACTGACTTCACTTAACCAACCAGTTCTTCGTACTTCTGACTCAGCCTTATAAACATTATACCACAAAGCTCCAACGTGTCTGCACACCTCCTAATAGCTTTGTATTAAGAGGAGCGATTTTTCATCCGTAGTGAACAAGCTACCTTTGGGGGTCTACGGGATGTCCAAGAACTGGAGGAAGGGGGATGTGTTAGACTTTGAGACAACTTATTCTATGAACGAAACTCCTAAACTGAAACCACTCAAGGTTTTCCAAAATGTGAATTCTGGCTCTACTGGAATAGCTGGATTGGGCTCTCAAGTTCCAGACTGCTGCAGACTCAGCTTCCTTTCAGCTACAAATGAACAGATAAGTGAGATTTATATGGAATCTGGGCATTGGTCCATTTAGTTCAGCAACACCTGCTCCAACTGACAGCAGCAGGTCTCCAGAATGTCACATGAAGACATGCCTTATATACAAAGCAGCTCTCCAGGGTCTCAAGCAGCAATAATTTTGTAGAAAAAGAGGTGCCAGAGCTCAGAGGAAGAAGATGATGATATTGGATTTATATCCTGCCCTATACTCTGAATTTCAGAGCAGTCACAATCTCCTTTACCTCCCCACAACAGACACCCTGTGAGGTAAGTGGGGCTAAGAGAGCTCTTACAGTAGCTGCCCTTTCAAGGACAACTCCTACGAGAGCTATGGCTGACCCAAGGCCATTCCAGCAGATGCAAGTGGAGGAGTGGGGAATGAAACCCAGTTCTCCCAGATACAAGTCCACGCACTTAACCACTACACCAAACTGGCTCTCCACAACTCATTTTTATATGCCACACACCCCTGACATCACTGAGAGGTGCACTAAATTATATCAGCTCAGCATCTACCTTACAATGCTTCTTGAATCATAATTGTCATAATAAAACCTTACTCCCATCATACTTTTAAAATTACTTTCTCTTATGTGGCCGCAGTGGCATGAGGTTTATAAGTTTTGGTTATTTTATCATTTTTTGCGGGGGGGGGTGGGAATATTAGAAAGTTTATTGAATCTTAGAGTCCAGCAAAATTCCCACAGGGGGTTTGAACAATGAAACCCAGAAGCAAGGTGGGGGGGGTTTTTGACAGGGGTGGGGGGTAAGAAAGAAGAACCACAATAAAATTTAGGGGTTCCAGAGCTCTGCTCCTGTGAGCTCCTGCACAAAATGAGACCTGTGCCTTATACAAAGCAGCTCTCCAGGGCCTATTACCCAATCCTTTTAACTAGAGATGAAGGTAAGTTAAGGCTAGGTATGTGTGACTGGTGTGAGACTACCTAGCAAACTCCCTTGGCAAAATGCGGGTTCAAACCTGGGCTTTCCTAGTCCAGCACTCTGACTACTACCCCACCCTGGCTCTCATCCATCTGCACTCAAAGCAGATGCCATACAAATGAGCCACAATTCCTGCACAAATGAGCCAGTTTGGTGTAGTGGCTAAAGTGCGTGGACTCTTATCTGGGAGAACCAGGTTTGATTTCTTGCAGCTGCCGGAATGGTCTTGGCTCAGCCATAGCTAACGCAGACCTGTCCTTTAAAGGGCAGCTTCTGTGAGATCTTTCTCAGCCCCACCCACCTCACAGGGTGTTTGTTGCGGGGTGGGGGGAAGGTAAAGGAGATTGTAAGCCACTCTGAGATTCAGAGTGTAGGGCAGGGTATAAATCCAATATCATCATCATCACCATCATATAGCCTATATGGCCAAGGACCTGCATACCTTAGGGACCGCCTTTCCCTGCATATGCCGCAGCAAGCACTTCGGTCTGGGTCTCAAAACCTGTTGACAGTCCCCAGCATCAGAGAAGCCAGGTTTAAGACAACTAGATCCAGGACCTTTCCCGTTTGCTGCACCTAGCTGGTGGAATGAGTTGCCAGAGGAGGTTAGGGCCCTGTGAGAGCTTCTACAGTTCCGCAGGGCCTGTGAAACAGAACTCTTCCGCCATGCTTTCTCATAACGGTAGCATCTACAGCAACGGATTAGGTCCATAAACCTAAACATTACTCTGGATTTCTCTTACCATGCTATGGCGATCCTGGGTCCTCTTTGGAACATCTAATACTGACCAACTTGCCATCTGCTATCAATGAAATCCTAACTGTCTGTATGAATCATTGCACTAGCACCTACTGATATTGACGTTTTAATAATTGTTTTATGTCCTATGTTTTATTGCTCTTTTATCTTGTTTGGTCATTGTTTGACCCTAACCTGTGAGCCGCCCTGAGCCTGTGCCTTTGGCGGGGAGGGCGGGATATAAATAAAATAAAATAAATAAATAATTTTTCTTCTTCTTCTAACACTCACTACCTGAGATCCTTTTAACTCTGATTCTGAGCCTCCACCATTGTGGTTCTACCTGGGACTCAAAGCAGAAGCCGTAGCACTCATTCCGGGACCTGAGGCAAGAGGGTGTAGCTCAGGGGAGAAGAGAAGCTGGGACTCTTCTGTGCGATGATGACGATGCAAAAGACTGAAGGAAGGGAACTGTTAAATGAGGTTTCTTGGTTGCAGAGACACAGAACAGTCAGCAGATTTCGAAGGAGGATGCCAGTAAGTACAAGCAGAGGAACCAGTTCTGGAATCGCCTTGCTCATTTAGCAGCGTCATTTAAAGATGGGTTGAGAATGTTCACCCTCCTCTGATAAGGCAATGAAGTTCGGGTTGCCTTGGGCAACGCAGCCTCATATAAAGTAATGCTGAGTCTTTATAAGCTGCGGTTTGCTGGAATATGCTTGGTATAACCTTTTTAGTGGCTCTCTTCTGTACCAGTAACAGCCATGGCCACCTAGCATGGGCAGGCAAACTCTTTTCTGCAACTAATTTCTATCCCCCACTAAGTGTATTTGTCAAAACTTGAATATTATCCCTCCAAGGAACTTGAGAAGCCAGTTTGGCATAATGGTTAAGAGTCAGTTTGGTATAGTGGTCACGAGCAGCGGACTCTAATCTGGAGAACTGGATTTGATTCCCCACTCCTCCACATACAGCTGCTGGGCGACCTTGGGCAAGCCACAGTTCTCTCAGAGCTCTCTAAGCCCCACCTATCTCACAGGATGTCTCTTGTGGAGGGAGAGGAAGGGAAGGAGATTGTAAGCTGCTCTGAGTGAAGGGCGGAGTATAAATCCAGTCTCTTCTTCTTCGACATGGTGGTTTCCACATTTTATCTGGCCTCTTCTGAGGCAGGTTGGGTTGAAAGAGAACAGGTGGTCTAAGATCTCCCAGCTGAGTTTCATAGTCCAAAGGCAATTCTATCCCAACATGTTCTTCATCTAAGTCCAACAATGGACCCACTACCCCATTCACTCTCTGCATGCCAAAGCACGGTTGAAGGCTCAGGAACAGAGTCACTGTAAAGGTGTAGAAAAGAACAAAAGTTCAGTAGCACCTTAAAGATTAACAAAATTTGTGGCAGGGTATGTGCTTTCATGAGTCACAGCTCACTTAATCCTAGAATCACATAAGAACATAAGAACATAAGAGAAGCCATGTTAGATCAGGCCAATGGCCCATCCAGTCCAACATTCTGTGTCACACAGCGGCCAAATATATATATATATATATACACATACACACACACACTGTGGCTAATAGCCACTGATGGACCTCTGCTCCATATTTTTATCTAACCCCTTCTTGAAGGTGGCTATGCTTGTGGATGCCACCACCTCCTGTGGCAGTGAATTCCACATGTTAATCACCCTTTGGGTGAAGAAGTACTTCCTTTTATCCGTTTTAACCTGTCTGCTCAGCAATTTCATCGAATGCCCACGAGTTCTTGTATTGTGAGAAAGGGAGAAAAGTACTTCTTTCTCTACTTTCTCCATCCCATGCATTATCTTGTAAACTTCTATCATGTCACCCCTCAGTCGACGTTTCTCCAAGCTAAAGAGCCCTAAGGGTTTCAACCTTTCTTCATAGGGAAGGTGTTCCAGCCCTTTAATCATTTTGGTTGCCCTTTTCTGAACTTTCTCCAATGCTATAATATCCTTTTTGAGGTGCGGCGACCAGAACTGCACACAGTACTCCAAATGAGACCGCACCATCGATTTATACAGAGGCATTATGATACTGGCTGATTTGTTTTCAATTCCCTTCCTAAATTGGAAGAGGCCACACAGGTCATCTAGTCCAACCCACTGCTCAATGGAGGATCAGCCTAGAGCAGGGGTGGCCAAACTGCAGCTCGGGAGCCACATGTGGCTCTTTCACACATATTTTGTAGCTTTCGAAGCCCCCGCTGTCCCATTGGCCAGCTTGGAGAAGGCATTTCTCTCTTTAAATCACTTCTCCAAGCTAAACCAGTCAGTATTGGAGAATGCATTTGAAGTTAAAGTTGCTTTCTTTCCATCTCTCCCTCCCTCTCAATGTTCATGCCTTGCAGCTCTCATACATTCGATGTTTATTTTATGTAGCTCTTATAGTAAGCAAGTTTGGCCACCCCTGGCCTAGAACATCCGTGACAAGTGTTTGGCCAGCTATTGCTTAAAGACTGCCACTGCAGCGGGAGCTCACCACCTCCCTAGTTCGCTTCTTCACTCACTCACAAAATCTCATACGCTGCCACGAATTTTGTAGTCTTTAAGGTACTACTGGGACTTTTGCTCATTTCTACTGCTACAGACGGACTAACATGGCTACCCACCTTGAACGGCAAAAGTGGCAACCCGGTACTGACACCTTGAGTCCCCTGCTCCCTCCCATTTCCTCTCCTCTACAGTCATCCCCTCAAAAGAGAGTCCCCAACAGGATCAGTGACACCATCAGTCATGACTCCTCTGTTCAGCTTGATCCAAAAGTGACACGCCATCAAACGTCACCCTCTCCCTGGGGCAGGCAAGTTCTGTTCTCTTCTGCTGCATCATCCTGACTTTACCATCCACCCCACTATTGATAGAACCCCCAGATGAGTCATATGACAAGTAGGGCTGGTTAATCAACCTTTGGGTGGCATTCTGGACTCTTTTTCCACCCATGCACCTCACTAAATGACACAGGAACACTCAAATGGATCCAGTGATGCAGTATTGACACTGGCACATCAGAGGAAAGCAACACTGCTGTACTCAAAGTTCGATCACCCCGAACACTTCTGTATTGCGGCATCTCAGGAGTCATCTTTAATTCAGGATGCAACAGGAAGCAACTGGCCTGGAATAGCAGAGAGCTCTCGACAGCCATGTATGGGGCTAACTAGAGGCCCAGATTTAAAATGATATTCAAACTCTGCAACTGCTGTGGTATATTCTGAGTGTCACGTATACCCCTTGGCCTCCGTTCCAAAAGCAGCACTGCCCCTCTCTCCGTAGGTTTCCCTGTATGGCTCCATAGCAGACCTGTGGCTGATTCTTTCGTCATGAGAAGGATGGACAAACTGAAAAGCTATACAGGTAACAGGTAATGCTCCCTTTAAGCTGTGAGCAAAAGTTCTACTTCGTGAGCTACCAGTATTAAATTTGTGAGCTCCTGCAAAAATGAGTTTGCTCTGAGGCCACTTTCCTGAGCTAAGACAGAAATATGTGAGCTGGAGGCTAAAAAACTAGCTCACACGAACTCAGCTTAGAGGGAACACTGGTAACAGGAGATCTTTTCTTTCCCTCTACACAGTTTGCAAAAGAAAGGTGAAAGATTGTGGTAGACACTGCAGTAGATCCACCAGACGGGAGAGCAATTTACTGGGCCACCAAGGATTAGAAAGATCCGAGACACAGACCATTACATGGAGGAGTTTTATCATTGCAACCACCCTCTGAGTGAGAACAGGCTGAGAGAAGAGAGGGGATTTCCGAACTGTTCTGTCATACGATGCCCCAGAGGCCTCCAGCTTGCATCCATCATGATATATACATGCACATTATGAATTTTATTTATTTAGGGAATTTGTAGGCTGCCTCTCCAGAGAACCGTCTTGAGGCAGCTCATGAGTAAAAATAATATCACAGAAATCATAAAAACACCAAATTATCAATATTAAACCAAGAGATTGGTATAAAAACAGCAGGAAAACACATCACAAAGCAGATTTAAAAAAAGATATAAAACCCTTTTATTCAAAAGCCTGGGTACATGGAATTGTTTTGGTATGGCATGGCAAGAAGAAGAAGATGATGATGATATTGGATTTATATCCCGCCCTATACTCTGAAACTCAGAGCGGTCACAGTCTCCTCTACCTTCCCACACCCCCACCCCCACAACAGACACCCTGTGAAGTAGGTGGGGCTGAGAGCTTTCACAGCAGCTGCCCTTTCAAGGACAACCTCAGTCAGAGCTATGGCTGACCCAAGGCCATTCCAGCAGGTGCAAGTGGAAGAGTGGGGAATCAAACCCGGTTCTCCCAGATAAGAGTTTGCACATTTAACCACTACACCAAACTGGTTCAAAAGACAGTAAGGTAAGTACCAGGTGGCACCACTGGTGCCACTATTGAAAATGCCACATTTCTAGTTGCCACCTGTCTCATCTCTGCAGGCAAAGAGCAGGGCTGGTACAGAAGATTTCAACTGGCAACCAGGATAGTATGGGAAGAGACAATCCTTCATATGCATTACTCAAGAATAAGAAGACCACGCTATCACAGATAGCTGTTCTGACAAGGAGTCTCTCATGTAACAAAAAAAATCAGGAGTTGCTTTTAAAGGAAAGCTTCAGTCTTGGCATCTTTCAGACAACTCCAAACTAAGGCGTCAGATGTGATGGTAACACCATTTGGTTTATTGATGAGGACATCTGTCTCCTGACCAGAGCTCTCCAGTTAACACATTCCCTGAAAGATCAAGGCCTAAAAGGAAAATCTCATCAGACAGACATGGACATATGCAGAAAGCAAAAAAAGAAAAAAGAAAAAGTTATATTAAGTTCTCATTTAAGGGCATGTGCCACAACATTCACATCAACACACTGAATCAGTCAAGCCATCAAGAAGTCTAGATTGCCTCTGCAGAACAGAGCTCATCAGCATTCATGTAGCTGAAGGTATTTAGGCTGTTTCCAGAAGCAGGACTTTTTTTGTAGCAAGAACTCCTTTGCATATTAGGCCACACCCCCTCATGTAGCCAATCCTCCAAGAGCTTACAGTAGGCCCTGTAAGAAGAACCCTGTGTAAACTCTTGCAGGATTGGCTACATCGGGGTGTGTGGCCTAATATGCAAAGGAGTTCCTGCTACAAAAAAAGTCCTGGGCAGCAGTTTTAATTGCCAAGCAGCTGCCATGGTTTAGTCAAATCAGGCAACAAAACTCCAACCAGTTTCAACTGCAGTGGGACTGAAAGAAGAGAGATGGAGAGAGATCATAAAGGGTGACTTCAGCATGTTCTGTTTATCCAAGATGGACCACTAGTCTGATCCAGCGGGGCTTTTCTCATGTTCATATTCCTGATAAGTCTAAATATCCAGTCTGAAACACAGCAGGGCTGAGGGAGGTGCCCCACTGCACCTCTTAAAGATTAACAGCACCCACTTGGAGCCGCAAATGCACATCTACACCAGATTTCTGAACTGGTTTAACAGCCATGGTTATCTGCCACGAAGCATGAGGAAATACAGTTCCGCAAGCTCACTGATAATTTAGAGATTCTTCACTCCCATGCAGAATTACAACACCAATAACTTTACATCTTCTCAGTAAGAAATGAGGCACCATTTTGTGTAGAGTAGAAGCTACTCTACCTTCTCTTTGTTCCTCCTGATTTCTCATGTTAAGGTCTTTTCTGCAGCAGTTATGGAATAGTCAACAAGCACACCCCTCAAGAAGTCGAGTGGCACCTTGGAGGCATCCATCCCATTGTGCTACAAGTGCTTGCAGATTACATTTTAACTTCAAAAAGTGCTCCAAGTGGATGTTATTAATATTTAGGAGGTGCAATTTAGGTGGGCAATGGGGTGCCTCCCTGAGCCCTGTTGTGTTTCAGCCCAGATATTTAGAATCGTCAAGAATAAGAACATAAAAACTGGTCCTAGATGGAACTACTGGTTCATCTAGTCCAGCATCTTGTCTCACAAAGTAGCCAAATAACTCCTCTGGAGGACCAGCGACAGGGCATAGGCCTTCCTCTGATGTTGCCTCTTGGTCCTGGAATCCAGAGGTTGACTGTCTCTGAATGTGGAGGTTACCTGCGTTATCTCTATACTAAGTCACTGTTGTCATAAACAACTTACCAGTCTTCCATACCTCTGGGCCTATTTGATGCTACTGAGTCACTGCGGTCATAAACAACTTAATGGTCCTCTAAGGTGGACCAAAAAGCACCAGCTCCTTCACTTCCAACATATTAAAAAGTCATTGTTTGACCTGGATTGATAACACTGTTATAGAGGCAACAGAGTCAGCAAGCATGAGGGCAGTCACAGGTGGCGCCATCTTGGAAATTGGGTAGGAAGCCATTGTCCATCCCTGGCACATGGTGGTTCAAGCCTTCTGTTTAACAAACATGGTATTCCCTCTTCCTGCAGTTTCTCTTGATTTCTCAACAATCCAAAACTTCAGCGAGTCCTACAGAACCTTTAAGGCTATCCGTTTTGTTGCGCTAATGAAGTCCATTACGTCAGGTGCACAATGAAGCCGACTCTAATCCGCAATAGTTTACGCCAAGAGAAAATTATGCATCATGAAAGTGCCACAGAACCCTTGGTTGTTTTGGCTTTAGCCAACTCACACAGCTATACCCCTGGAATCAAACACCTGCAGGCACAAACTAAAAGTAAGTCTCAGATCTGGTTCCGCTCCCTACCTCCAGTTTCCTTTAACTTGTTTCCAAAGCAGGCAAGTGGAGACAAAGAACAGGCATAGACTTGTTCTTTTGGTAACATCTATTTTAAAGAACCGTAACTTGGTGTTACACAAGTGACTACTTTCAGTCCCGCGCACCCAGAGTTCTGCAGGTGATGACTGAAGTGGCTCCTGAGGGCTTTATTAATCCCACAATCCCACATCAACTATTGATCTGAGTCAGGGTGACACAGCCTGAGCTGATGGCGCAACTTCAGACCAGCATGTGCTCAATACTAAATATGGCTCCCTGAATGACTGCACCCAGGCACGGTACCCTATGTGAGAAGATTTCTATACGTCCTGGCCAACAGTCTCCCCATATGAGCCCCAGAGAGCACTGAGGTCATCTGGAAAAAACCAGCTGAATGTCCCTGGGCCAAGGGAGGCTAGATTGAAGGCCACCCGGGATCGGGCCTTCTCCGTCACAGCTCCACTACTGTGGAATCAACTCCCTGAGGAGGTGAGGGCCCTACGATGCTTAGACCAATTCCGTAGGGCCTGTAAGACTCACCTTTTCAGGATGGCCTTCAACTAGTAACAAGCTAGGAATACTGCTGAAAATGCTTTTATTTACTGAATCCCACTGAAGATCCAATGTTTATAACGCCATATTGTTAATGTTAATTTTAATTATTTATAATCTGTTTTAACCATGTTTTTATAAGTATAACTGATGTACCGTATATTTTATGCTGTGAGCCGCCCTGAGCCTGCTCCGGCGGGGAGGGCGGGATAGAAATAAAAATTATTATTATTATTATTATTAACAGTCATGCAAGAGTCTCAGGCTGCAATCACACACACACTAAACAATGCACTTTCAATCCACTTTCAATGCCCTTTCCAACCAATGTTTCCTTGAAGCTGTGGAATCTTGTGGGCAAAAAAATCTACTTTGTGAGATGCTGGCAATAAATTTGTGAGCTGCTGCCTAAATTAGTTTTCTCTGGGGCCATCCTTCCAGAGCTAAGACAAAAATGATCCAGAGGCTAAAAAAACTGTGAGCTGGCTCACACTAACTCAGCTTACAGGGTACACTGTTTCCAGCTGGGTTTTACGGTGTGAATTGGTGAAATCCATTCAGAAAGTGCATCAAAAGTGGATTGACTGAAAGTGCATTATTTCAGTGTGTGGGATTGCAGCCTCAGTTTGCAGAAGTGCAGCTTCCTGGGAAAGTATGGCTGCCTGCCACTCACATGAACTCTCCAAGAGGCCATATAAATGTGTGAGACTGTCTTATATTGAGTCAGACTGCTGGCCTATCAAAATCAGTATGGTCAACTCGGACGGGCAGCTGCCTCCGGAGTCTCAGGGAGAGGTCTTCCACCCTGCCACCTGTGGTTGTTGGCATTGGGGATGGAACCCAGGACCTTCGGCATGTCGAGCAGATGTTCTACGGCAGGACCATGGCCCCACTTACATGAAGCTGCCTTATACTGAATCAGACCTTCAGCCCACCAAGATCAGTATTGACTGCTTAGACTGGTAGTGGCTCTTTGGGATAAGTCTTCACAGGGGTGGAATTCTAGCAGAAGCTCCTTTGCATATTAGGCCACACAACCCTGGTGTAGCCAATCCTCCAAGAGCTTAGAAGGCTCTTTTTTGTAAGCTCTTGCAGGACTGGCTACATCAGGGGTGTGTGGCCTAATATGCAAAGGAGCTCCTGCTAGAATTCCACCCCTGGGTCTTTCACATCAGTTATCATTGGAACCTTTTTAACTAGAGATGCCAGGGATTGAACCTGGGACCTTCTGCATGCAAAGCAGAGGCTCTTCTGCTGGGCCGCAGCTCCTTCCCATAATGCTGCCATCAATTCAGAAGGGGAAGCTTACAGAACATGGACCTGCTCCCTGATGCAACCTGAGTCGGCAACACTTGGTGTCTCCCGAAACCCCTAGTTCTGCAACTAGTCAGCCTCCCACATGAGAATACCATTGATTGAAAACTGCTGAACACATTTCTAAAAATAGCAACCTTTTTCTGCACTCCATGGGTTTAATTTGTGCTGATTTGCAAAGGGGACACAAGGGTGACCGTATTCTGTCTCCTGACTGTTGTCAGAGGACAGAAGCCAGGAGAGAATCAACAGTAACAAACAGGAGCTGTGCCTCTGTTCAGCATCACAGCTATCTCATTTCTCCCACACAGGCTGAGCGCTAATTGACACTTGTCGTTGGCTGTAAATCAACTTGGAACCCCCTTTCGGATTTTCTAAACTGGAGCTGAGAGGTGTTTGCTCATAAGGACACTTCAGCAGTTAATTCAATCTGTCAATTTGCATTTCGCTGTGTTCCCGAGAACCCAAGCAAACAGGCAACACCTGTTTTGAAAGATAATACACACATGCCCCCAAAAGACAAAAATCAGCCGCTAATGTTTGGGCCACGGCAATAATTGCATTTAATGAATGAGTCACACTGCAGAGCGGCACGCAAACACTGTTCAAGTTCAGCCACGCAGGCAGAGACGTCTTCTGACTTTGGTAAGAAGGGCATTAACGTTGCTTTCCAAAACAGAAACTCAGATCGGACTTTGTCCAAGAATGCCAGGCGTCTGGATTCAGAAGCTCAGACTCAGTTGAAAGCATGCAACCAAGGCATTTTTAAATAAAAGGCCTGCAAGCTGCAGGTAACAGCATGACATCTGCAGAGAAGGTAGTTTCATGGAAGAAAAGTCCATCAGTGGCTATTAGCCACGAGAGCTAAACAGATCCTTCATGTCCAAAAGTAATGTTCTTCTGAATACCAGAAGCTGCGCTATTTATTTACTTACAGAATTTCTCTGCTGCCTTTCCATGGAAAAAAACTATGCCCAAGGCAAACTGCAACATTAAAATAAATTCTAATTTAAAAAATCAGTTCTGCATAAAACTACAAAGCAGGAAAGCAAGGAGGGAGGGAGGGAGAGAGGGAGGGAGGGAGGGACGGAGGGAGGGAGAGAGGGAGGGAGGGAGAGAGAGAGAGAGAGAGAGAGAGAGAGAGAGAGAGAGAGAGAGAGAGAGAGAAGAAGAAAGAAAGAAAGAAAGAAAGAAAGAAAGAAAGAAAGAAAGAAAGAAAGAAAGAAAGAAAGAAAGAAAGAAAGAAAGAAAGAAAGAAAGAAAGAAAGAAAGAAAGAAAGTCAAGAGATGACATAACTCCAAGATCAACAGATAAATCTTGATCAGATGCTGAAAGGCTGGTAAAAACGGGGAAACACAAAGCTTCCGGGGGAGAGAATTACAGTTTGGGGGCAGCTGCTAAGAATATCCTTGTATAGATTCCCACCAGACAAATCTGCACAAATGTGGGTTCCCATAACTGAGCCCACTTAAATAATCCCTGTGTCAGATCTTGCACAAACTTCATTCCACCAGCTCCAACTCTATGTGCTGGTGGAAAGTGCCATCAAGTTGCAGCCAAGTTGTGGTGGCCCCATGAGGTTTTCAAGATGACAGAGGAGCAGAGGCAGTTTGCCATTGCCTTCCTCTGCACTGCAATGCTGGACTTCCTTGGTGGTCTCCCATCCATGTACTAACCAGAGTTGACCCTGCTTAGCTTCCAAGATGAGCTCAAGCCAGCCTTGGATATCCAGATTGGGGCCTTTTCTCTGAGCCAGCCTGCAAATAGGTTCAATCAGCAACAGCCTATTCCAGGACACTTTCAGTTCTTGCTCCACCACTGAAATGGGCTACCAGCATCAGTGAAATCTACCACCGCTGTTGCTCTTTAAGGCTATATTTGAGGAAGGGATGGCAGCTCACTCACAGAATATCTGCTTTACATACAGGTCTAAAGTTCAATCCCCAGCACCTCTAGACAACAGCATCAGGTAGCAGGTGACGTGAAAGAAACACATCCATCTGAACCTTCTTCATTGATGGTTGCTCTCCACCCCCTCATTTTAGCTGGATGGTTTAAAATCTGGGACTCAGAATGCACAAATAAGGAACTGTGAATGAGAAGTAACTATTGAACCAAGAACTGACAGCACAGACTGGCCCTGAGCTAACTACAAGGCCTATTCAAACGAACGCTTTCAATTTGCTAGAGACTAAAGTGGAATTCACACCATAGTTGAATATTCATCCTCACTATTGTTTACAGCCATCGCCTGCAACTGCTTTATTCCGTGTAGACAATCCGATCTAGCTGCCACTGATTGCTAGAGCATAACAACTGTGCAATGTCCAACAACATATGAATGCAGAACTTTCAGGTATTCAGTGCAGAAGAACGGTTGTTTGCGTTGTTTCGGGTTGCACAGGAAATCCACCCAAACCCATACTGTTCATCTCCCAAGACATCTGTCCTTGATTACATATTCTTGATCTCTTGCCTTCATTGAAGCTGGTACAATTTTTTCCCCGGTGTTTTTACACCTTTTTTAGTTTCTATTGCTCAGATCATCAGAGGCATGTGTATCTACTTGCGGCTGATATTTGATGTAGTTATTTCCTTTTTAACGATGGGATTACTTTATCCTTTAGAATGTAAATTGCCTCGAGAACCTTAAGAATATGGGATCAAAACAGTGTTCACAAAAAACGCCATTAGAGAATACTTTACTTCCCCTCTCCCTGGTCCCATGTTGTATGTGAAAATCTGTTTCCAAAAAAAAAGGAAGAAAAAAGAAAATGTATGAAAGAAAACCATAAAGGGAGAATACTGATAACTGCACAGTAAGCGTAAAAAAGGATTTCTTGATTTTCACAGTAATTTCTCCTTATGCAAATATTTGCATATCCCCTGCTTTGGTTTCCATGGTCCAATCAATCAGGGATTTCCTTAATTAAAGCTAACAGACTTTTACGATTTGGGCATTTGCTCTTAAGAAGAAATCACCGATCCATTTCTGCTACTGCAGCATCAAACATCCCCCCAGAAACGTCTTCCCATCCCTGTAGTTTTGCCTTGGTTTTGATCAGGTGTTTGATTCCCATTTCTGACTCCCACTTCCTCTCCACCAGTTTTGTAAACAAAGTTCCTGGCGAGGTTTTGTAAACCTTCCAAATGCGCAGAATTGAAATGATGAAAGAATGGGTTGCTTAGCAATTTAAATAGCACGCCAGCAGAATCAGTGAAACAGATCTACATTCACAAAAACCAAAGAACCACCTGCCCTCAGTTTTGACTTGCAGAGCTGAGCCTTGAAGGGAGGTAGGACCTTCTCTACCCAGAACTATCCAATATGTGACACGCTTGATCCTATGGTAATTCTAGCATACCACAAGGCTCCCAAGAGGCAGAATCAAGTCACAGTTAATCTATTTTGAAAGCCACTGCACAGAGTGGAGCATCTCCTGCTGAAATGAAAGGAACTTAAATGTGCTTAACTTTGGATGAGGAGCTCTGTGGTGCAGAGTGGTAAAGCTGCAGTACTGCAGTCCAAGCTCTGCCCACGACCTGAGTTCAATCTCTGAGGAAGCTGGGTTCAGGTAGCCGGCTCAAGGTTGACTCAGCCTTCCATCCTTCCGAGGTTGGTAAAATGAGTACCCACTTGCTGGGTGGAAAATGTAGATGACTGGGGAAGGCAATGGCAAACCACTCCATAAAAAGTCTGTCATGAAAATGTTGTGACGCAACATCACCCCAGAGTCGGAAACGACTGGTGCTTGTACCTTTTTAACTTTGGATGAATCAGGCCTTGGTCCATTTTTTTTTTAAATCCAGTATCTATTCCTGCCATGGGCTGCCTATTCCATGTTACTTTACGCTCAGATCTCAGGAGCTAAGAAGGGTTGGCCTTGGCTAGTACTTAGAAGGACAACCTCCAAGGAATACCAGGGTCATGACGCAGAGGCAGGCAATGACAAACCATCTCTGAAATGTCTCTTGCCTTAACAAACAAGTCTAGCTCGCCACCTAGCAGTGCATAAAGTTAAAAGAGCTAGAAATTCTGGCTGCCAGACAATCTTAGGATCTCCTGGCTATACTACACATAGTGCCATACGATAACAACAACATAATAACAATTATTATTATCTACCCAAGTGAAAGCCATCCTTCCTGGCAAGTGTACCATGTGCCAAAATGAAAAGCCTTTGTAGCGCCATTAATCATGCACTACACTTGAAACCCCTGATCTCTTTGTGAGGTTTAGCTCTCCAGGAAGCAGGCAACCATCCCACAATGGAGGGGGAAAGAGGAAATCACGGCTCTTTCTCTGCCACAGGCAGGGTTACCTACCTCCATATAGGGTCTGGAAACCCCCTGGACTTACAACTGATGTTCAGACTCCAATACCCTTGGAGGAAATGGCTGCTTTGGAGGGTGGGAGCTACAGCGTTACAACCTGCTGGAATCCCTTCCCAGTCCCCAGGCTCTACTCCTAAATCTCCAGGAATTTCCCACTGGTAACCCCAGCCATAGCCCGACTGCCTGGTCTTCCCCCAGAGTGCCACAAACACTTCCTGCCTCTACCAAGGGGACTCTTTATTTATTTAGAATGTGGATGTCCCACTTTCTCCTGATCAACTGGACCCAAAGTGGCTTATGATCCAATTTTAAAACCAAAACAAACTCACATTCAAGAAATCCAGGTCAAAGGAAGATAGTTTCAGAGGGTAGCCGGGTTGGTCAGCAGAAGAAGAGCTAGATTTGAATCCAAGATCTCAGAGACCAACAAGAGTTTCAGGGCAGAAGCTTTTGAGAGCTGAAGCTCCCTTTGTCAGGCAGAAGGAGGAATGGAGACCCATGTCTTTTTATCCCAGTCAGAAGGCGGGAGCGGTGTTGTCAAGAATGCTTCAGAACAAAGACTGACTTCTGTGGCACCTTTAAGACCAACAAAGTTTTATTTGGGTATAAGCTTTCATGTGCATGCACATTGCTTCAGGTATTTTTCAGATATGCATACACATGAAAGCTTAAAGGTGCCACTGGACTCACACTTTGGAAAGGATGCTTGTAAAGGACGCAAAGGTACAATGCATATTGTGATCACCTTCATTAAAGCAGGAGGCAAATGCCTGGGGGGAGAAAATTAGCATCCATGGAATGAGGCAAGAATCCAATGCCCCTATTCAACCAGAGGGTGGGGGAGTCTGATTTAGAGAGAAGGGTGGGGTATAAATTTACATTCTTCTTCTTCTGTTCTGAACTCCTAAATGAACTCAAGTTCAGTACTCTCACGCTGCAATTTCCCCTTGAAGTTTCTTTGCTTGAAGGATGCCACATATTCTCTTCTCCCCCCCCCACCCAGCATTTTCCCCCTCCCATAACCAAGCTGATTACAATCTGCATTGTACCTTTGCAAGCATTCTATGCAATAGGGGTGGCCAAAGTTGCTTAATGTAAGAACCACATAGAATAAACATCAGATGTTCAAGTGAAGGAAGGAATTGAACTCCAAAGGGAGTTCTGGCTACTGCATTGAAAGGGACTACACTCCTTTTAAATGGTTTCCCTCAATAGGAAATAATGGAGGATAAGGGCACCTTTTGGGGGGCTCATCACACTGGACCCTTTGCTCCAGTCTTTTTGAAACTTCGGTGGTTGTTTTTTCAGGAGAGGCATCAGATGCTATGCAGAAAATCTTGTGCCTCTACCTCAAAAAACAGCCCCCCCCATCCCCACAGATCGATTCTCCATTACACCCTATGGGAACCAGTCTCTATATGGTATAACAGAGTGCCCAGCAGACATCCCCCCCGTTTTCTGCTAATCCTGAAGTGGGGGAGGGAGGGCCTCCAAACCAGGGGATCCCCTGCCCCCCACTGGAGACTGGCTACCCTAGATTTCGCTATCCCTTTCAATCTATCTTTATTAATGCAGTCCTTGACCAGAACAGAATAAAACAGGTTCATATATTCAAAATTTAAGAGACTATTAATAACTATTGCGTTTAAAATACAGTAATATAATATTTTAAAGAGACTTTGAAGTACAATTTTAACAATTCTGAAACCTTCTTTATCTGCCAAATGCTTTGAGCTACTACTATCTATCCCTTTATTACGCATTCATCTTCTCTTCTTTTCTCTAACAAGCTCAGAGCAGCATACATGGCTCTTCCCTCCTTATAGGGCAGGTCAGCCTGAGATTATGTAGCTGGCCCAAAGTTGCAAACAAGGCTGCATGACAGACTGGGGATTCGTACCCAGGTCTCAAAAGACATAACTTGACATTGCAACCACATTACCACTCTGGCTGTTGCAGTAGATTGATCTGTCATGAAGGTTCATAAGAGCCTCATGGCGCAGAGTGTTAAAGCTGCAGTACTGCAGTCCTAAGCTCTGCTCACGACCTGAGTTCAATCCCTGGCGGAAGCTGGGTTTTCAGGTAGCCGGCTCGAGGTTGACTCAGCCTTCCATTTTTCCGAGGTTGGTAAAATGAGTACCCAGCTTGCTAGGGGGAAAGTGTAGATGACTGGGGAAGGCAATGGCAAACCACCCCATGAAAACGTGAAAACAATGTCACCCCAGAACTGGAAACGGCTGGTGCTTGCACAGGGGACTTTTCCTTTCTGTGAAGGTTAGGGGTGGTTTCTTTTGGGAACAAGAGGGATTAGATTTCCCATCAGTTCCAAAGACTAAGATTCACAGTTTTGAACTAACTCCAGGATCTGTCCTTGCTCTTGAATGCAATAGCCAAAAATGCTTTTTGTCGGCTTAGGAAGATATACCAAATGCATTAGACACAGTTTGTGACCTCTACTTTGGCTTATAACACTTTGGAACTACCTTTGAAAAGTTCCCAGAAACTGTGACTGGTCTAGATTCAGGTGGGTAGCTGTGTTGGTCTGAAGCAGCAGAACACAGTTCGAGTCCAGCAGCACCTTTAATATCAAAAGTGTTGGAAGAAGTTTTGTTTCGCTGCATCTGACGAACTGTGCTTGCACATGGAAGCTTATACCTTGAACAAAACTTTGTTGGTCTTAAAGGTGCCACTGGACTCACACTTTGTTCTGTGACTGGTCTATAATGTAACTGCCCAGCTATTAAGAACATAAGAGAAGCCATGTTAGATCAGGCCAATGGCCCATCCAGTCCAACACTCTGTCACACAGTGGCAAAAATTTATATACACACACACACACACACACACACACACTGTGGCTAATAGCCACTGATGGACCTCTGCTCCATATTTTTATCTAAACCCCTCTTGAAGGTGGCCATGCTTGTGGCCGCCACCACCTCCTGTGGCAGTGAATTCCACATGTTAATCACCCTTTGGGTGAAGAAGTACTTCCTTTTATCCGTTTTAACCTGTCTGCTCAGCAATTTCATTGAATGCCCACAAGTTCTTGTATTGTGAGAAAGGGAGAAAAGGACTTCTTTCTCTACTTTCTCCATCCCATGCATTATCTTGTAAACCTCTATCATGTCACCTCGCAGTCGACGTTTCTCCAAGCTAAAGAGTCCCAAGCGTTTCAACCTTTCTTCATAGGGAAAGTGTTCCAGCCCTTTAATCATTCTAGTTGCCCTTTTCTGGACTTTCTCCAATGCTATAATATCCTTTTTGAGGGGTGGCGACCAGAACTGCACACAGTACTCCAAATGAGACCGCACCATCGATTTATACAGGGGCATTATGATACTGGCTGATTTGTTTTCAATTCCCTTCCTAATAATTCCCAGCATGGCGTTGGCCTTTTTTATTGCAAACGCACACTGTCTTGACATTTTCAGTGAGTTATCTACCACGACCCCAAGACCCCATCAACTTGTATTTGTAGCTGCGATTCTTGGCCCCAATGTGCATTACTTTGCATTTGGCCACATTGAACCGCATCTGCCACGTTGACGCCCACTCACCCAGCCTCAACAGATCCCTTTGGAGTTCCTCACAATCCTCTCTGGTTCTCACCACCCTGAACAATTTAGTGTCATCCGCAAACTTGGCCACTTCACTGCTCACTCTCAACTCTAAATCATTTATGAACAAGTTAAAGAGCATGGGACCCAGTACCGAGCCCTGCGGCACCCCACTGCTTACCGTCCTCCACTGCGAAGACTGTCCATTTATACTCACTCTCTGCTTCCTATTACTCAGCCAGTTTTTGATCCACAAGAGGACCTGTCCTTTTACTCCACGACTCTCAAGCTTTCTAAGGAGACTTTGATGAGGAACTTTATCAAAAGCTTTCTGGAAGTCAAGGTAAACAACATCTATCGGGTCTCCTTTTTCCACATGTTCGTTCACCCCCTCAAAGAAATGTAACAGGTTAGTGAGGCAAGATCTTCCCTTACAGAACCCATGCTGAGTCTTCCTCAATAACCCATGTTCATCAATATGCCTACTCCTTCTGTCCTTGATAATTGTTTCTACCAACTTTCCCGGTATTGAAGTCAGACTGACTGGCCTGTAATTTCCCGGATCTCCTCTGGAACCCTTTTTAAAGATGGGAGTGACATTTGCTACCTTCCAGTCCTCATTGCCCTTATTGATAAGGGCAAGCTGCCCGGACCAATGTTTCCTCTAAGCTGCAGAGCCTTGTGAGCAAAAATTCTACTTTGTGAGCTGCTAGTATTAAAGTTGTGGGCTACTGCATAAATTATTGTGCTCTGGGATCATCCATCCTGAGCTAAGACCAAAATGTGTGAGCTGGAGGCTAAAAATCTGTGAGCTAGCTCACACTAACTCAGCTTAGAGGGAACACTGGCTTTGACTGGTCTGAATAGAGCTTCACAGGCCTCTGGGTGTTTTAAAACATTTATATTCCGCCTCTTCAGACAACTGTAAAAGATAAAATTGTAACACCTAAAATCATTAAAATTAACAACCATTAAAACCAGCCAATAAAACTCAGAAGCATAAAACGCTTGGCAGTCTGAAGAGTCTTCATTACAGTCCTCAGGCTAGAAGCAGATTGTAAATGTAATTAAAAAGATTTAATCCCTGCGTTAAAGGCTGGTCTAAAAAAAGAGATGCTTGGCCGGGCGCCTAATGGAGAGTAGGGCAGACGCCAGGCATGCCTCGATGCTTTTGACCTTTACAGATGAAGGCTACTAGAGCCATCTGCCCAGAGGTACCAGCAAAGAAGATGGCCCACTGGCCTCAACTCAGCCTTCTCCTTCACCCACCACAGCATGGCTTGAGGGCCAGGCCTTTCAAAAGTTGGATTGTTATACAAGATGGGGAGTGGCCATGGCTCAGAGGCAGAGCATTTGCTTGGCATGCAGAAGATCCCAGGTTCAATCACCACCATCTCCAGATAAAAAGGACCAAGCAGTAGGTGATGTGAAAGACCTCTGTCGAAGACCCTGGGGAGAGCCACTGCCAGTCTGAATTTGTTGTTGTTCAATTGCATAGTCAAGTCCAACTCTTTGCGACCCCATGGACTACATCATGCCAGGCCTGTCTATCCCAAGTTTGCTCACATTCATGTTTGTTGCATCGATAACACCGTCTAGCTATCTCATTCCTTGCCGTCCCATTCTTCTTTTACCCTCAATCTTTCCCAGCATCAGAGTCTTCTCCAGAGAGTGCTCTCTTCTCACTTGGTGGGCAAAGTATTTGAGCTTCAGCTTCAGTATCTGACCTTCCAGGAAACAGTCAGGATTGATTTCCTTTAGGATTGACTGATTTGATCTCCTTGCTGTCCAAGGGACTCTCAAGAGTCTTCTCCAGCACCAACAGACAATACTCACCTTGAGGGACCAAGGGTATGAATCAGTATAAGGCAGCTTCATGTGTTTGAAGACCATAACTGTAGTGTATCGGACTCAGCGCAAGCGCCGCGCGACCCGAGCCACCCTCGGGTCGCCGTGCGCAGCGCGGGAAAAGCCACTGCCAATCCTGACCAAGGGCGGGAAGTTTGACTGGCCAGGATTGGGCTGGCCAGCGAAGGGGATGTTCCGGGAGGCATGTATATATTAGCGGACCCGGCCGCGTGTTCTGAGTTGCGTGTGATGTACTAGCCAATAAAGACCTATGCCTTCACCACGTCTCGTCTCCCAGTACATTACACTGGCGACGAGGATGGGATCTAGATAGGTCCGGCCGCCCCGAGGGGAACCTGACCGGGCCGGAGACGAGGAAGGCGTGAGACCGCAGGATCGCACAGCCTGCCGCCACCATGGCGAACTCTACAGTAACGACGGGCCATCTTGCGGAATTCAACCCGGAGCACCCCGAGAGATGGGAGACCTACACAGAAAGGGTCGAGTGCTACCTGCGGGCGAACCTGATCGAAGATGACGACAGGAAGAGAGACGTCCTGCTGAGCGTCTGTGGAGAAGAAACTTTCGAGATCGCAAGAGGCCTCTCCGCTCCAGCTAAGCTGACCGAGAGGACCTACCGGGAAGTCGTGAGACTCCTCACGGGCCACTTTTCGCCCCAACCGTCCATCGTCGCCCGCCGATTCCTCTTCCACAAGAGGGACCAAAAGTCGGGGGAGACAGCGGCGGTCTACCTGGCGGCCCTGCGACAGATCGCCGGGAACTGCAATTTTGACAAAAGGGACGAAGCCCTGAGGGACCGTTTCGTCTGGGGCCTCCGAGACGAACGACTGCAGCAGAAGCTCTTCGCTAAGGAGGAGCTCACGCTACAACAAGCCTTCAACGAGGCGACGGCGTTCGAGAGGGCCACCAAGGCGTTCGGCCAGCCACGCGGCGAAGCAGTCCACCAAGGGGAAACAGAGCTGGAAGACCGAGCAGAGGAAGAAGCGTTTCAGCTCCGGAGGCCTCAGAGAACGGACACACGGGCCCCCGCGAGACAACGAGCGACGGAGAGGGCCACCGCCACCACCGGTTCCAGGTGCGCCAGCTGCGGCGACCCCCACGAGCGACGGGACTGCCCGTACCGCAACCTGGACTGCCGCAGCTGCGGAAAGACAGGCCACATCGCCCGGGCTTGCCGGGCCAAGAACAGCCGCCGCCAACCGTCAGCGCATCACGACTCCCTGGACACACACACGACGGCATCCACCAGTCTGCAGGTATTGAACTTGCCCCTCTCGGCCCCAGACAAGGTCAAAATGTCGGTCCTAATCGAGGGCGCCCCCTGCATCATGGAAGTAGACTCGGGTTCCTCCATCTCTATCATTTCGGAGGAAACCCTCAAGAAACTATGTCCCCGCCGCCGCATCCAAACGAGGCCAGCGGACTTCGTACTGAGGGACTTTCAGAAGAACCCAGTACACATCGTGGGGTGGGCCCGGGTGCATGTAGAAAGAGGGGGTTTTAGGGGGCCCCTAGACATCCTAGTGGTCAAGCGCCAACTGACCACACTTCTCGGGTTGGCGTGGTTCAATCCACTGGGGATCCAGCTGGTGGGGGTGGACCAATTGCAGGCCAGCAATTTCGACGGGGTCTGCCGGGAGTTCCCCGAGGTCTTCGACGGGTCCTTGGGGAGCTACAAGGGTCCGCCCATCACCTTACCGATAGACCCAATGGTCAGGCCCATAAGGCTTAAAGCGAGGCGCGTCCCGTTCGCCCTTAAGCCTAAAATAGAGGCAGAACTGGACCGCCTAACAGCCCAGGGCGTCCTAGAACCTGTAACGTATGCGGAATGGGAGACCCCCATAGTAACGCCAGTCAAACCCAACGGGGAGGTTAGGATCTGCGCCGACTACAAGTGCACGATCAATAAGGCGCTGCAAGACAACCCCTACCCAGTCCCGGTGGTTAGCCACGTCCTAGCAGCACTAGCCGGGGCGAGGGTTTTTGGAAAGCTGGACTTAGCACAAGCATACCAGCAACTGCCGGTCGACGCTAAGACAGCGGAGGCGCAGACGATCGTGACCCACAGGGGCGCGTTCAGGGTTAAACGGCTGCAGTTCGGGGTCAGTGTAGCTCCGGGGATATTCCAGAGCATAATGGACTCTCTCTTGAAAGGGATCCCCGGAGTTCAACCCTTCTTTGACGACGTTTTAATCGCCGCCCCCACCGAAGGAGAGTTCAGCTGCCGCCTGCGAGAGGTCCTCAGACGGTTCCAAGCGGCGGGGCTGCGAGTCAAAAAGGAGAAATGTTTGTTGGGTGTTCCGCGAGTGGAGTTCCTGGGGTTCGCCGTGGACGCGGCTGGAATTCACCCGACGGCGGACAAGACCAGGGCCATAGTCCAGGCCCCTGCCCCCAAATGCAAGGCAGAACTACAGAGTTTTTTAGGACTATTGAACTTTTATCATGCATTCCTGCCACACAAAGCCGCCGTGGCGGAACCGTTGCACCGCTTGTTAGATAAACAGGCCCCGTGGGTCTGGGGTAAACGCCAAGCCGCGGCGTTCCAGGCAGTGAAAGACCTCTTGGTCTCTAACGCGGTACTTCATCACTACGATGAAAACCTACCCCTGATCCTGGCTTGCGACGCCTCCCCCTACGGAGTAGGAGCGGTCTTAGGGCACCAACTCCCGGACGGGAGAGAGGCGCCGATCGCTTACTACTCCCGGACTCTGTCCCCTGCCGAGCGGAACTACGCCCAGATCGATAAGGAGGCCCTGGCGATCGTGGCGGGGGTGCAAAAGTTCAATGACTACCTCTACGGTAGGCGTTTCACCATCGCCACTGACCACAAGCCGCTCCTCGGCCTCCTAGCCCCCGATCGTCAGACCCCCCAGATTCTGTCGCAGAGGGTTTTAAGGTGGAACCAGTTCCTGAATTCATACACTTACGCTCTGATACACCGCCCCGGTAAAGCAATGGGTCACGCAGATGCCCTCAGCCGCCTGCCGCTACCCACAACGGACCCAGATCCCGCCCCGGCACACGGGGTGATGCTCATTGAGTCGCTCCCCGAGCGCCCACTGCACGCGGACGAGGTGGCTCGGGCGACTGGGAGAGACCGCATCCTCGCACGGGTCAGGGACTGGGTGGGAAGGGGGTGGCCCTCGGGCAAGGTGGAAGAAGCATTTCGGCCGTTCGCGTCCAGGAAGGACGAGCTATCGACACACAAGGGGTGCATACTCTGGGGGAGCCGGGTGGTGGTGCCCCCCCCCCTGCGCAGACAGGTATTGGAGGATCTCCACGAGACCCACCCGGGCATCGTGAGAATGAAAGCCCTGGCCCGGAGCTACGTGTGGTGGCCGGGCATGGATGAGGAAATAGAGGGGTGGGTAAGAAGGTGCCAACCATGCCAGGAGTCCAGACCCAATCCGCCGTCCGCCCCGGTCCACAGGTGGGAGTCGAACGGGCGGCCGTGGTCCCGCCTCCATGTGGATTTCGCGGGGCCGTATCAGGGCCAGATCTTCTTTATACTTGTGGACGCATATACAAAATGGCTAGAGGTAATCCCGGTGGCCTCGACCTCCACCGCAGCAGCAGTCAGGGCGCTCAGAAGGGTCCTCTGCACACACGGGATCCCTGACACCCTGGTGACGGACAACGGCACGGCATTCACCTCCCGGGAATTCCGGGAGTTCACCGACCGGTACCTCATAAGGCACATAAGGTCCGCCCCATTCCATCCAGCCACCAACGGCCAGGCGGAGCGCATGGTGCGGACCACCAAAGAGGCCCTTGGCCGTATAGTACATGGGGATTGGGACCACCGCCTCTCAGCATTCCTGTTCCACAACAGGATCACCCCAAACCCTGTAACCGGTTTCAGCCCCGCAGAACTGCTCATGGGGAGGAAACTGACCACTCGTCTTGATAGGCTACACCCGGACCGGGCGCCGGATGTCCGCGGGTCCCCCGAGGTCCGGGAAGCAGTGAGAGGATTCTTTCCGGGCGACCCAGTGTATGCGAAAAACTTCGCAAGCGGCCCCGAGTGGTTGGCGGGAAGGGTTCTGAGGGTAACAGGCTCCCGGTCATACGAGGTAACCACCGCCGGAGGCCAGGTGCTGAGGCGGCACATCGACCAGCTGCGCCGCCGCACCCTACCCGAGGAGGCAGAAGAGGCAGAGAGTAGGGAACCGCCAGCAACGGAACCGCCAGAAGGGGCCCCGCCAATACAGGAGCTACCCACGTACGAGGCCCCGGCAGCCGCGGGACCAGAACCGGAGCCAGCACCCGACCCGGGCCGGCAACAGCCAGAAACGGCGCCACCCACGTTGGGATCGGGCCCCACACCAACGGCAACCCCGAGGAGATCAACACGGGAACGCAGGACGCCAGCGTACCTACAGGACTATGTAGTTTAAACTAGGAGGGGAGGAGTGTAGTGTATCGGACTCAGCGCAAGCGCCGCGCGACCCGAGCCACCCTCGGGTCGCCGTGCGCAGCGCGGGAAAAGCCACTGCCAATCCTGACCAAGGGCGGGAAGTTTGACTGGCCAGGATTGGGCTGGCCAGCGAAGGGGATGTTCCGGGAGGCATGTATATATTAGCGGACCCGGCCGCGTGTTCTGAGTTGCGTGTGATGTACTAGCCAATAAAGACCTATGCCTTCACCACGTCTCGTCTCCCAGTACATTACAATAACCATGTACATAAGAGCCTACAAGTAGCCAATCCTTGTGCATGAGGGCGATCCTACTCTGCAAGGAGCTGAGGCAGTCACAGGAGGATGTGTTGTGCCCACAGGAAATATGCAGGCACATTCATGATTTGCAGAATTTACACAAACCACAGAATATGATTTTCCTTGTTACAGAATCTGGGTTACCTTGGCACAGAACTCTAGTATGCATAGTATGTGTCCACATGTGCAGAGCAAACGCATACAGAGTCCAGTTGTGCACTGGTCCATACCATTCTCTTTCTTGTGCAATCACAACTGCAATATTTGCTTACCATGTTACCTACACACATGCACTGGAGTGAAATGTAAATCATCCAAGGGAACAGGACACCGAGGGAGGTGGTATCAGTACCATCTGGTCGGGCAGCCAAGAGGGAGAGGCAAGAGAGACTATATCCCAGCAGCCCATGTCATTCGAGGGGGTGATGGAACTGGGTGAAGTCATGAGATTTGTTTTCATGGGATGTATGGATTGCGTCTGGATTCAGCTACCTGGGGTGCATCATCTCCTCAGACGCCAAGATCGACAAGGAGATTGACAATAGGCTGGCAAAGGCAAACCGTGCATTTGGCTGACTGCATAAAAGAGTGGGGAGCAACAAGCATCTGAAAAAAGGCACAAAGATCAATGTTTACAAAGCGGTTGTGATGACAACCCTCATCTACGGCTCCGAATGGTCGGTTTTATACCGTCATCACCTGCGACTCCTTGAGCGCTTTCATCAGCGCTGCCTTCACACCATCCTCAACATCCACTGGAGCGACTTCGTGACCAACACTGAAGTCCTCAAGCGGGCGGAGGTTACAAGCATCGAGGCACTGCTTTTGAAGACACAGCTGCGCTGGGCAGGGCATATTTCCAGGATGGAAAACCACCGCCTTCCCAAGTATGGCGAACTTTCCACCGGCCATTGAAATAGAGGGGCACCAAAGAAGAGGTACTCCTTGAAGAAATCCCTTGCTACCTGTTGCATCAACCATCACCAGTGGTCTGACCTAGTCTCAGATCGCAAAGCATGGAGGCACACCATCCACCAGGCTGTCTCTTCCTTTGCGAACGCACGCATAGCTGGTCTTGAGGACAAAAGGAGATTGAGGAAGAATCACACTGCTACAGCACCAACACCAAATCAGACTTTTTCCTGCAGCCACTGTGGCCGGACCTGCCTGTCCCGCATTGGTCTTGTCAGCCACCAGCAAGCCTGCAGCAGACGTGGACTATTGCACCTTTCTTAAATCTTCATTCGCGAAGTCAAGCCGAGAGAGAGAGAGAGAGAGAGAGAGAGAGAGAGCGGTGAGGGGCCCCCACCCAGAGCGTGAGTTTGTAGCAGAGGAATGGACCACCTCCCTGCTCACAGATGCTTTCCTTGGCTGCCTGCCTCCTGTCCTACCCCATCCGGATCGTCCTAAAGGGAAAAAGAACATCCGCGCTCTTAGACATGGCGTTGCGTCCTCTCTGAACAATTACAAGGGAGCTGCAAAATGCCAGACAGTAGATGTTCTCTCTGTGCCCCTCCAGAAGGAACACATGGAGGCTAATTTCAATTAGGAGGCTTGATTGGTTGCGTGCCCAGAAGAAAGCCCGACATGAATCGATGCTGCGTGACTTTTAAAGGAATCCCTGTGGGATGCTTCCAGCTCTGAGATCAACATTAACCTAAGACTGTTTTCATTAGGTAAAGTAGAACTTTTGCCCGTGACAGCTCAGGCCAACATCAGCCACAGCACTTTATGTCTGTTTGAATTATATAGATCTCTCTTAAGGGCTGTACGACTGAACCTCTGGACACAGGGCAGCAGAGGGAATTAGCTGACTCATAGACAGGATGGGGATGCTGGCTAAATCGTTCAGGCGGAAGCGCTGAGGAACAACACGAAAGAACACAGCAAAGTAAATAGTACACCACCAAAAATCCTTGCATCTAGAGTTGGGATTTTTTTTTTTGCAAAATTCCTACATGGAAGTAGAAATGAACATATGAAACTACTTTATGCAGAGTCAGACAGAAAGTCCGCCTAGGTTGGCACTGTGCACTTCAACCGGGAGCTGCACTCTGGGATCCCAGGTAGAAAAGCTCTCTCTTAAAGAGCTGCTGCCTCTGATCCTTTAACTGGACATGCCCAGAGCCAAACATGCAAACTTAGATTTGCCAACTTCCAGGTTGGGGGGGGGGGGGGTGGAGAGATCTCCTGGCATTACAACTGCTCTCAAGACGACAGAGATCAGATCCCCAGGAGAAAATAGCTGCTTTGGAGGGAGGACGGCATGGCTGAAGTCCCCCCCCAGGAAGGAAGGAAGGAAGGAAGAAAGGAAGAAAGGAAGGAAGGAAGGAAGGAAGGAAGGAAGGAAGGAAGGAAGGAAGGAAGGAAGGAAGGAAGAAAGGAAGGAAGGAAGGAAGGAAGGAAGGAAGGAAGGAAGGAAGGAAGGAAGGAAGGAAGGAAGGAAGGAAGGAAGGAAGGAAGGAAGGAAGGAAGGAAGGAAGGAAGGAAGGAAGGAAGAAAGAAAGAAAGAAAGAAAGAAAGAAAGAAAGAAAGAAAGAAAGAAAGAAAGAAAGAAAGAAAGAAAGAAAGAAAGAAAGAAAGAAAGAAAGAAAGAAAGAAAGAAAGGCAAAATTAAATCATGTCTGTCCTCCATGACAACGCAGTAGCTCAATTCTGTGCCAGTTAAAGGATCTTTAATGTCATGCCTTCTTCTCATTTGCATCTGTAGCTTCATTTACTATGCAAAAAGCAAGTCTAATGATCACTGAAAGAACTAAAGCACAACAAAATGCATTATGTGACCACATCCTTACCATTTTTACTTTGTTTTTGCTCAAAGGAAAAGCTGTGGTTGAGTTAAAAGGAGTGATTTTTTTTTTTTGCAAAGAATTGTGTCACACCATCAACCTCCTCTCCTACCATCCTTGATTCTTCAGGGATTGTTGTCAAAGGCAACAACACAAATTTCCATTCAGGAAATCCTGCCCCCCTGAGTAGGCCTCAATTGCCCTCAGTTATGTCATCAGTGCTCTCCGTGTGATCCCAGACTGGCAAAAGAGAGATGCAAACAGAAAGGGGGGGGGGGAGTGGAATCTACATATTTAAGAAGGCTTTTTTGGGAGGAGAGAGCCACTCCTAAAATTAAAACAGAAGCAAAACTGGTGCATTATGTTTCGGGAGGGGCTTTGGCTCAGTGGTAGAGCACCTTCTTGGCATGCAGATGGTCTCAGGTTCAATCCCCACCGTCTCCAGCTAAGGATCAAGTATTAGTTGATGTGAAAGCCCTTTGCCTACCTGAGTAACCAATATTAACTCTGATGGGACAATGATCTGATTCAGTATAAGGCAGTTTCATATGCTCATAACCCTAGCAGCAAAGCGGAGGCTAGGGTAAAGGCTGCAGTGACAATATTTTAAAAAAGAGAACCAAGGAGATAGGCTGAGAATATGCAGTCCAAGCTCTCTGGTCATGACCTGAGTTCGATCCCAGTGGAAGCTGGGCTCAGGTAGCCGACTTAAGGTTGACTCAGCCTTCCATTCTTCCCAAGGTCGGTAAAATGAGTACCCAGCTTGCTGGGGGTAAAGTATAGATTACTGGAGAAGGCAATGGCAAACCACCTCATAAAAAGTGTGCCGTGAAAACATCATGTGATGTCACCCCAGTGTCGGAAACAACTGGTGCTTGCACAGGGGACTACCTTTACCTTTTTATGGTAAAGGCTGCAGTGACAATATTAAAAAGAGAGAGAGAGAACCAAGGAGATAGGCTAGACCAGGGGTAGCCAAACTGCGGCTCGGCAGCCACATGTAGCTCTTTCACACATAGTGTGTGGCTCCCAAAGCCCCCACTGCCCTGTCAGGCAACATGAAAGAAGGCATTTGTCTTTTCAAGATGAAGACGACTGCAGATTTATACCCCACCCTTCTCTCTGAATCAGAGAGGCTTACAATCTCCTATATCTTCTCCCCCCACAACAGACACCCTGTGAGGTGGTTGGGGCTGAGAGGACTCTCACAGCAGCTGCCCTTTCAAGGACAACTCCTGCAAGAGCTATGGCTGACCCAAGACCATCCCAGCAGCTGCAAGTGGAGGAGTGAGGAATCGAACCCTGTTCTCCCAGATAAGAGTCCGCACACTTAACCACTACACCAAACCGGCTCTCTCCAAGCCAATCACTTCTCCAAGCCTACCAGCTGGCAGCTTGGAGAATGCATTTAAAATTACTTTCTTTCCACCCATCCCTCCCTCCCTTGCGGCTCTCAAACATCTGATGTTCATGTCTTGTGGCTCTCAAACATCTGATGTTTATTCTATGTGGCTCTTACATTAAGCGAGTTTGGCCACTCCTGGGCTAGGCTGTGGCTGTTTGCTTTGCAAGTAGTAATGTGATCTGAAGAAGACACCATTTCTGAACCGATAACCTGACTTAAGTTAGCACTGTTTTCCAATTAACTTCACATGTACCCTGATGCAACATTATCCCTTGGGTTTTTCAAATCACCCAGACAATAATTTAAAAAGCCTCCAGTAAAAATCTATATCATCAGGGGAAAGAGCAAATAATACAGCGGCATGACAACTCAGTAAAACTGAAGATTAATTTTTATTATTTTATACGTTTACTCCTAAGCCAGGTATTAACATTCAGCACTAAAGGCACCCATATTTTGCAAGCCACTAATGTGCTAATGCACAACCAGGAATGACTGCCAAATGAAAAGCGATTTGCTTTATTTTTACATGAAGCAGCATGCAAAGAGGCACGAAAAAGTTCCAAAGTTCAGCTCTATTGTTCACTCTAGCATGTGCGGCTGGATATAACCTAAACATTTCATGCTTTTATGTCAGGCGGCTAGCCCACTGGAAATAATTTGTACATTGGGACATTTGGCTCATGCATGAGCCTAGGGCATTCAGGTGTGCATTTGAGCCATCATTGCACAGCCAAGGTGTTCAAGAAGTCATGGAATAAGGCAATTGTGTGTGAACTGCTGTCAAGTCTCTCCCAACTGGTGGCAGCTCTATGAATGAAGAACCCCCAAAACGCCCTAGTATCAACTGCTTTCTTACTTAGGTCTTGCAGATTGAGACCCATGGCTTCCTTTATGAAGGCAGTTACATGCATATATTAATATTAACCAAGATCACTGGGGAGAGGGGAGAGGGAGGGAGAGAGAGAGAGAGAGAGAGAGAGAGAGAGGATTTGCACAGGCAGACATCACACTGAAGAATTTGTGGTTGCAAGATGGGATCGAGGAACAGAAGACTGATGGGAACCAGACAACAGTCAACAGGGCATTAGCCAAATGGGAAATCTGGACCAAAGAAGTCAGAAAACAGCAGGAAAGATAACAGAGAGGCCTCCAGGTCAAGTCCTTAGCATGAGTTTAGCCCTTCTGGTTGAAACTAGAGGATGGAGAAGCAAAAGCATTTCCACCTCCGACTTTTCACAGGCTCAGCATCTTATTTAACGGTGCAAAGCAGCTATGCGTGCTCAGTCTAGCTTGCCAGTACAGTCAGCAGCGAGGATTGCGAATCTTTGGTATGGAAACCAAACACATGTAGCTGCTTCGTACAAAACGGTAGCCCGGTTGAAACAAAGCCTTGTGCCCCTGCAAAGTCACATGTAAGGTTTTGCCACAGTCTGCTTGGAAGAACTGAGGAGATCTGGAAAGTTATACAGAAAAATGAGGCACAGTATTAGAGATGGAACTGTTGTGAGCTGCAGTTTCCAGCAGTCTTGATGGCCCAGAGAAAAGACAAGTCAGGCCTGCTCTCCAGAGACCAGGGTTTAAAGATCCGTGGCACCAGAGTGGGTGTTACCATCTGAATATTTACCAAGGTGCAAGTCAAAGGTATGCTAATGATTCTTCTTACAGGCGCCAGTGTCTTGCAAATGGAGAGCTCCTGCACCCACACAGAGAACCGGCCTGCCTGAAAACATTTATTTTTAAATGTTAGGGGCAGAACCATTAATGCATTCCTTTCCCACTCGAATGCCATTTGTGCAGCAAGCTACACACAACAGAGTTCTGTGTGCCCACCAGAGTATACACCCAATTCTGTATCACGGGGGTGTTTCATGATCAATTGGGTCAGGCAGTGGGAAAAGGAGAGTTGCTCTTATAAGACATTTGATCTGCGGCGCTTCTTGAAGGTTATGGCACTTGATTTGCAGTTTTTATATAATATCCTGTTCTTTAATGGGGCAGTTCAAGCAACATCAAAGCAACCAAGAAACTGTGTTTCTCTTTTTCTCCCCCTTCTGGCTCCAAAGCAAATTATCCCCTTTCCCTCTCTGTGTTTTAAATATGGTTTAGCTTTACACAGGCATCGATATGGTAACAGTGGTTAACATTAACTATAGTCCCTGTGCAATCTATAGCAGGAAACCATGGTACGGAGGAGGTTTGGAAGCCATGGTTATCGTAACTTACCAAGGAATCTGACTAGGGTCAGTGTGCATTTAAATCAGAGGTCCCCAACCTTTTTGGCACCAGGGTCCGGTTTTGTGGAAAACAATTTTTCCACGGACCGCGCGTGTGTGTGTGATGGTTTCGGGATGATACAATTGTGCACCTTATTTCTATTAGTTTGGAATAATGGTTAAGTCACCTTTCCAAATACTAGCCAAGGCTAACCCTGCTTAAGAACATAAAAGAAACCACGTTGGATCAGGCCAATGACCCATCCAATCCAACACTCTGTGTCACACAGTGGCCAATATATGCGTGTGTGTGTATATACATACACACACACACACATATATATACTGTGGCTAATAGCCACTGATGGACCTCTGCTCCATATTTTTATCCAATCCCCTCTTAAAGCTGGCTATGCTTGTAGCTGCCACTACCTCCTGTGGCAGTGAGTTCCACGTGTTAATCACCCTTTGGGTGAAGAAGTACTTCCTTTTATCCGTTTTAACCCGACTGCTCAGCAATTTCATTGAATGTCCATGAGTTCTCGTATTGTGGAGAAAGGGAGAAAAGTACTTCTTTCTCTACTTTCTCCACGAACTCGTGGGCATTCAATGAAATTGCTTAGCTTCCAAGATCTGATGAGATCAGGCTAGCCTGTGCTATCCAGGTCATTCTTCCCAATGGGGAGAAAGGCAGAATATAAATAAAGTAAATAAAACCACAGTTAATACAGGACTCCAGCTTTGTACACCATGGGTTGCTGGAAGACATCATTATGCCTGCACTAAATAATGGATGTCATGTCCCAGGTAGAGGATAGGTCACTCCCAGGATATCATCACAGATGGTTATCCCTTGTCCAAAACGTTGTCCAAAGACTTGCCATCTTCAGCAGCCAGGGCCAGAGAAAAATATCCTGTCCTTTAAGAACAGAGCCAGTTTGGTGTAGTGGTTAAGTGTTTGGACTCTTATCTGGGAGAACCGGGTTTGATTCCCCACTCCTCCACTTGCGGCTGCTGGAATGGCCTTGGGTCAGCCATAGCTCTGTCAGAGGTTGTCCTTGAAAGGGTAGCTGCTGGGAAAGTCCTCTCAGCCCCACCCACCTCACAGGGTGTCTGTTGTGGGGGAAGAAGATAAAGAAGATTGTAAGCCACTCTGAGACTCTGATTCAGATAGAAGAGCGGGGTATAAATCTACGGTCTTCTTCATGTGTAGAAACAGGCAGCTGGAGCTTTTCATGGCACCAGGGTTGTCAATCCCTAGGTGGAGGCAGGGGATCCCCCGGTTTGGAGGCCCTCCCCCCGCTTCAGGGTCATTAGAAAGTGGGGGGAGGAGAGGGAAATGTCTGCTCAGAACTCTATTATTTCCTGTGGAGACTTATTCCCATAGAAAATAATGGAGAAATGATCCACGGTATCTGTGGCTGGGGGGGGGGGGCTGTTTTTTGAGGTAGAGACACCAAATTTCCGTGTAGCATCCAGTGCCTCTCCCCAAAATATCCTCCATGTTTCAAAAGAATTGGACCAGGGGGTCCAATTCTATGAGCTCCAAAAGAAGGCACCGCTATCCTTCATTATTTCCTATGGAAGAAAGGCATTTAAAAGGTGTGTGGTCCCTTTAAATGTGATGGCCACAACTCCCTATGGCGTTGAATTATGATCATCACACCCTTGCTCCTGGTTCCACCCCCAAAGTCCCCAGATATTTCTCGAATTGGACTTGGCAACCCTACATAGCACAGAGGTAAGAAGCCTCTATTAAAGGAATAGGACATTTTCTTCACCAGGCCTGTTGGCAACCCTAACAGTAGCACCTGTGACTCATGCCCTGTGGAAACCTGATTCCAGACAGCTCATGAGTCACTACTGAGAAATCAGCCTGAAGGACCCTTGCTCTGTAATTTCCCAGGCTTTTAGGACCCATTCAAAAATGTCTAGTGCTTTTGCTCTTAGTGAAAAGCCAATCGTATTTCCTGATTCCAGGGAAAGTCGAATCCCTTTCAAAGTCAACATAGCAGGAACAATGTTAACTTAAAATAAACAATGAAGCAGCGCCTCAGTTTGCGTTAACGTTAATTTCAGTGTTATCTATACCTTAGGGCAGGGGTGGAATTCTAGCAGGAACTCCTTTGCATATTATGCCACACCCACCCGATGTAGCCAATCCTCCAAGAGCTTACAGGGCTCTTTTTTTGTAAACTCTTGGAGGATTGGCTATATCAGGGGGATGGGGCCTAATATGCAAAGGAGCTCCTGCTAGAATTCCACCCCTGCCTTAGGGTTCATGAAGGATTCAGACAAAGAAGATCTGGTTTCCAATCCCTGCTCAAGTCTGGATGATTTCTGAGCGGTGGTGAAGAAGTCACTAGTTTTCTGCCTGGCCTACATCACTGGGTTGTGCTGTTGGAAGAGAGAACAGAATTTCGCCATGCTGATTCTGCCCTGAGCTTCTAAGAGGAATGGTGCGATGCCAGTGAAAACCCTATGGGCTAGTAGGTGGGACATATATATCTTAAATGGAGAAATAAACGTGATAGATTAAGTGAGCAGGCAGAAAGGATTAGAGCTGATTCTTTCCTCCCTTGTAAGAAGGATTTCCCACATTTGTTCCACCTTGAAAACTATGTTGCAAGCAGCCAAACCCAATGATTTCCTGGGAATTCACTGTGACCCAGCAAAGGCAAAATAAGTTTATTTGCAGCAGTGTGGGTTTTTTTTCAAAACAATGTTCCGCTTCTTGGCATTCAGCAGGGTGTAGCGGTGGTTACAGTGTCAGGCTAGGATTTGGGAGGCTTGGGTTTGAATCCCCACCCTGCCATGAAAGCTTGCTAGGAGACCTTGGACCAAACACACAAGCCTAACCTATTTCACAGGATTGTTGCAAGGATAAAATGGAAAAGGGGCAACGTAAGCCGCTTTGTGTACCCACTGGAAAGAAAAGTGGGGTGTAGGGCTGCCAGACTCCAGGTGATAGCTGGCCATCTCCCGCTATTACAACTGATCTGCAGGTGACAGAGGTAAATTCACCTGGAAGAAAATAGCTCCTTTGGAAGGTGGACTCTGTGGCATTACCCCCACTGAAGTCCCTTCCCCCACCCAAACTCTGCCCTCTTTAGGGCTCACGCCCAAAATTTCCAGGAATTTTCCATCCCAGAGGTGGCAACCTTAGATATAAGTAAATAAATAAGAAGAAGATAACTTGGTTTTATACCTTGCTCTTCACTACCTGAAGGAGTCTCAGAGCAGCTTACAATCGCCTTCCCTTCCTCTCTGATACCCTGTGAGGTAGGTGGGGCTGAAAGAGCTCTGACAGAACTGTGACTGACCCACGTCACCCAGCAGGCTTCATGTGGAGGAGTTCTCAGCATTATAATCCACCACAAAAGTTTCCTCTGCATTCTGTCTGCCTCTTCCAGTTTGCTTGAAGACAATAACCTATTCATGTTTATTTAGAACTAAGCTCCAGCAAAGTGAATGGGATAAACTTTCTCATCAGTTTTCTTGGGACTGCAGCTTTGGAAAAGGGAAGCTTATAGAGCCACACTAAGCAGAAGTTATACCCTTGTATGTCTCCATTGAAGCCAATGAGTTTAGAAGGGTGTGACTCTGTTTAGGATGACGCTATCAGTTCCCTAAACTCTTATACTGGAGACTAATCAATGCATCTAACATTACATTGGTCATGAGGGACTTCTTGTTAAAGATCAAGAAAGATGATTTTCACCAATGTGGCAAGACTGTGATGGTTCATTTACATATTCACTTCCATTTGTCCTCTTTCCTTTCTCCTCAATAGCACCCAAAGCAACTCATATCACACTTCTAACTTCTGTTTTATCCTCACCCTATGAATTAACGTAAGAACGTAAGAGAAGCCATGTTGGATCAGGCCAATGGCCCATCCAGTCCAACACTCTGTGGCCAAAACACACAGTGGCCAAAAAAACCAGGTGCCCTCAGGAGGTCCATCAGTGGGGTCGGGACGCTAGAAACCCTCCCACAGTTTCCTCTACCCGCAATCACCAAGAGTACAGAGCATCACTGCCCCAGACAGAGAGTTCCATCAATATGTGTTCAAGCTGAGAGACAGTGACTGGCCAGAGGTCCCCCAGCAGGCTTCCATGCAAAGTGAGGATCTGAATCTGGGTCTCCTTCTTCAACACTCCAACTACTTCTATAGCATTGGCTCTCTGATCATTTTGGATCTTTTGCCAGCATTTAAATACTACCGGTTTCACTTTCAGGAAAGGGGTGCCATAAAGGGGAGTGGCAGCAATGGTTTACTAAAATGTATGGACCCAGGCGGGAGGGAACGCAAGCCTGAACTCCTCATCTGCCTCTCTCGCACAGTTTCAAGTTCTGCTTCAACACTCAGTGCACTAAAAGCAAAACCAGCCCAAAGCCTGAGTTGCAGGGAGATAAGTATTATAAGTACAGTATAGAATAGAGACATGCTCCGAAACAGAGTTGTGGAACATTCACTTAAAAAGGTTGGAACTACTATTGTAACTTCTGTAGATTATTTTGCCCAGACCTGCCTCAGTGACTGGACATGATAAATCTACCAGAATACACAATTCAACCTGCCGCTGCTCCCACCCCCTGGTGGAATGGAATGGCCACAACAGCAGAGGGCAAGAAGCACACCGGAGTTTATTGGCCCATCAGCTAAAGAAGCTGTTCCTGTCTGAAACTGAGACACTATAGCAACGATGAACCACCACCCAATGCACCTTTTTGGCAATGCTTGGTTCCCTGGCAACTAGCCATGAAGAGGGAGGACGGGAGAGCCCAGAGAGCATCCAACCAGTTGTCAGGGAGACAGAAAGCAGGGCTCAGAGGAATCTAAGACCCCCTGAGAGGTCAGAAGGAGGAAAGCCTGTCTGTAGATGTTTTAAGTCCTAGTTGGTTCAGGTCAAGGAGATCACCTCTCTCAGCAGACCCAGAGAAAGTGAGGAGGTGGACCTTACCAAATGGCAGGAGGAGGAGGAAACAGGTGCTGGTGAAACCCCCCCCCCCTTTCTCCTGATCTAAGACCTTAGGCTGAAAACCATCCTGGGGAACTGAAATGAATGGAACAAAGAATCTGAACCCTGCACCTTTTCTGCCACAACCCTGAGAACAGACAGGCACTAGGCTACGTTACTACTTCAATAAAGTGGCTTCCCTGGACGATGCTGAGTGAGGAACCTAGTACCACCCCCCCCCCCCTCCAATAGCGTATCCTATCTTGGTGACCCTATTTGGATGGAAAGGAAGCGTATAAATATCTTAAACACACAAACAATTGTCCATTAACATGGTTTAAAAAACAATTTTTAAAAAGGCTTGGGAAGGCATGCCATGACTCATTCTACTACTCTGGTAAAAGTACCTGAATCATTGATTTCTACACCCATGTACTTCAGTAGACAAATGAATGGAATGGAACAAAGAATCCGGACCCTGCGCCTTTTCTGCCACAACCATGAGAACAGACAGGCATTAGCAAAGTTACTTCAATAAAGTGACTTCCAACATTACTGAATGGCAAGATACAGTCTAAGCATTCTGCGGCTACAAATCATGTGAAAAGAAAAACAGAAAATCACATGGTGACAAATTCCAGAAGGTTAAAACATGATTACAAATAAGCCTTCCTGCATTCTCAGTCCATTCATACACCTGCAGAAAATGTACTTTTCCTGTTTTGGAGAAGAACTGTAAAGTACTTAAGCAGCACTTGCAAATTCAGTCTAACTCTTTGCCATACTCAGTAAACTTTCTGATCTCAGACTTTATCCCCAAAATCTACTTGCACCCTTCAAAACAGCATACCTGAACTAGCATAACACAGTAGCCAGGTGCAATTTGTCCACAGAGCATCAAATATAGCTATTGCCTATCCTGCCTGTGTTTCCTTTGCATTTCCAGTTTTAAAGTACTCCTTACGCTCACCAAAATTACTGCTTTCAGTGCAACCAAACCAGAAATAATTACCATATGTTATTTGCAAATGTGACTGAGCGTGAGGATTAAAGTTTTGAGAAGCAACACAAAGAGAAGAGGCAATTTCCAGCCCCCTTTCCACAACCATTCCAGAGCTGATGAGTCAACCAGCTAACAAAACTAACTTGAGGGAGGGAGAGTGAAATCTCTGTTTAGTGCACGGAACACAATTTCAAACGCTGCATGAATTAAACTTCCATTCAAAAGTGCAAGTAGGGGAAATAGTCAGGTTTACCAAGCTGTATTCTGTAAACCTGCAAAAAAAATATGCATTCACAATGAGTACAGACCCTCAAGCATTACCCACCCCTCCTCCTCCTTACCTGCTGGCTGTCCTCTCGGTTTCTATCACCTGACAAGCAGCTGGGTTAAAAGCAAAAGAATAACTTTCTCTATACCGATTCTCCCAATTCCACCTGCCATTTTATAGGGTTAACATACTGCGAAGAACCACGTAAAGCACACAAGACTCCTACCCTGTATTTCCAGTTGATGATCCATGTTTCAAGTGTGCCTCGGATCTCATTTCTCCTGCTGTGCCTCCTCCCTTTTCTACTTCACCTCCCACAGCACAAGTACGCCCCACCCAATCCAGTTGGAGCAATTTTTTTTTTCTTTTAAGACGGCTTCCAGCTACACAGCGTGCACAGAAAAGTTATCTGTTGCTCTGGCTCAGCTACAAAGCGAGGCATTTGTTTCCAACTAGCGTTGGCATGAGCACAGAAGACGTCCTGAGGAAAATGCAAACCATGTTGGGAAGAATTAGGAAGGGGAGAGAAAATAAACACCTGTAAAGACCACCGAGTCTAAACAGAGACTTTATTTGTGGCTGATTCCCAGTGAGGTGGTAAACCAGGGTCAGAGCTTTGCTGCTTCAGATAGAACAGGGGTGGCCAAGCTTGCGGCCAAGAGCCACATAGAATACATACACATCAGATGTTGGAGAGCCACAAGACGGGAAGGAAGGAAGGAAGGAAGGAAGGAAGGAAGGAAGGAAGGAAGGAAGGAAGGAAGGAAGGAAGGAAGGAAGGAAGGAAGGAAGGAAGGAAGGAAGGAAGGAAGGAAGGAAGGAAGATGAGGAGGGAGAGGTGGAAAGAAAGCAACTTTAACTTTGCATTCTCCAAGCCGCTGGCTGACTTGGCTCGGAGAAGTGATTTAAAGACAAATGCCTTCTCCAAGTTGGCTGACGGGACGGTGGAGGCTTTGAGAACCACACAATATGTATGAAAGAGCCACATGTGGCTCCTGAGCTACAGTTTGGTCACCCCTGAGATAGAAGCTCCTGTGGTTGTCTGGTTCCTCCAGGCAAAATATTGCCCACGTACAGAAAACTAGCATGGTAGCACAGCCTTTTTGGATACATGCTAGCTTTCTAGGCACAGGGATCTGCCTTTTGCATGGAAACCATTCATCATGTGAGCCACAACGTGCAGTGGTAGTTTCAACACTGCCCACCACTTCAGTGAGAACAAAGTTATGGGAACTGGAATTTGGCAATATATTGATGTCTAAATGGTCCTAGCTTCTGGTTCAAACCTATGCCCTCCTATCTTACCCCTTTCAGGACAGATTAACCATTAAGGCCACTTGGAAAAAGTGCAGAGGGCTGACAGCCTGAGGACAACACACTGCTGGGGCCACCATGACTCCAAGGGAAGGGATGCCCTTGTCTGTGTGGTTCAGATGGCAGATCACCATTGCAAGCCAGCAGCCTAAGTCTTCTGCTAGGCAAGGATGTGAGGCACGGAATGGTCTGGTTGTGGTGGGGTTGGCGCTTTCTCCCCTCCTTCCTTTAGTGGAATAAAACTTGGGGCGGGGCATTCCCTCGGCCATTTTCCCTCCAGGTCCACCCCCGCCCCTGCAGTTTTTGAGCATTCTGACCATGTGACCCAAGAAAACTTTAGGATAGTTCCTTCACAGCAGCAAAAGGCAGCTTTCCATCTCAACACACCATCCTGGGAAGCGGACTGGGTTTGCCTAGCAGTGACAGCAGCCTTGGAGACATCAGCTTCAAACCTTGAAAGTGGTGCGTGATTTTTCTTACAAACAATTTGGGCATGACTAGAAAACCCAAAAGAAACGATCAGGAAGAGGAAGCGTGACAAGTGAACACCATCTCAACAACAACATCTGAATAAACATCATGTTTAGGTCTCCTTGCACTTATAGAAGAGACTGCTGAGAGAGAATAACAAAGTCACAGTACTGAGCATGTTGTTTATTTAAATCTAGCTTTTCACAGTGACAGTTTATTCTTACGCTCATTTCTGCAGCGAACTTCTCCAATTTCCCCCACACATGAGCCTGCTTTAAATGTTGTATTTGTAGCAGGGCTGTCACTGAAAACAGAAAATTAACTGTACTTTGCACATGGGTCAGGCAGGCTGTGCTTGAAGTTCTGCCTTGATGCAGCCGTCTTACGGAAAATCAGAACAGAACCGTAACAGAAAGCGATGTCAAACATGTAGAGAAACAGTTAGGGAGCGCTGGCAAAACCCCAAAGCCAGCAAAACACGAAATTCACATTCGTCACTGATTAGAAGGCACCCGATTAAGCGAACATTCAGCAGATAACCATCTTCCATCTCTCATCAAATAATGCTACTGCATGTAAACAGGAAATATTTTTAGATGCTATCCATGTAAGCCCTCTAATCAAATTAGTGAAGTTTCTGCTTTGCTTGCACTCGTTTACACCAACCTTCGGGATGGAGGAGATGCTCACAGATTTGGTTCGCTCTGATAATGGAAGTTGCACAGACAGCAAGAACCGTGAATAAATAGTTAAGAGGCAGCAGCAGTTGCCACAACACAAAAACACTCATATATGCCAACAACAAACACAATGACTTCATTCTCATTCATGGCTTTGTTCCTGTAACAGTCATGAGCTCAGTAAGAATGCACTTATAAAAGAAAAGGAGAATGAAGGGAAAGTGACATTGGCTATAATCTTGTGGCACCTTCAAAACTAGCAAAATTACTGTGGCAGGAGCACTTCTGGTGGCCCAAGATTCCTTGTTGTTATGGCTGAAACAGGCTGGTTATGCAATCCTGAACTTAACTATACTGCATTACAGTGCAATCCTTACAGCTTTGACTTCAAAGCCCACTGGCTTCAGAGCTCTTGGAACTATACCCTTCTAAGACCTCTGAAGTCAAAGGTGCACGGATTGCATTGTAATACAGTTTGTGGCAGTTGAAAAGTACTGTCAAGGTGCAACCAACTTATGCAACCCTGTAGCGTTTTCTAGGTAGGAGACATTCAGAGGTGGTTTCGCCATTGCCTGACTTTGCACAGCAACCCAGGAAGTCCTATCTCTCCTTAGCTTCTGAGATCTCATGAGATTGTACTAGCCTGGGCCATCCAAGTCAGGGTGTTTACACAACTAAAAGGTAAAGGTAGTCCCATGTGCAAGCACCAGTCGTTTCCAACTCTGGGATGACGTTGCTTTCACAACATTTTCATGGCAGACTTTTTACGGTGTGGTTTGCCATTGCCTTCCCCCGTCATCTACACTTTCCCCCCAGCAAGCTGGGTACTCATTTTACCGACCTCGGAAGGATGGAAGGCTGAGTCAACCTGGAGCCAGCTATTTAAACCAGCTTCTGCTAGGATCGAACTCAGGTTGTGAGCATAGGGCTTCGACTGCAGTATTGTAGCTTTACCACTCGGCACCACGGGGCTCTTGTTAACACAGCTACCCGTCTACAATCAATTACAGTGCAGTACTTTTAGTTACTCAGCTTATGCAGTAATGACAACTTTCTCAGCTTTGGTTGAGATGTAGAAAAGCCTTCTGTTCTACCCCAAGAGAAGAGTAGGGTACAAATTACTCTGCAAGTCTTGTTAGTAAAAGGCCTTTACACAGTCTCTATTTTGGATTTTTCAAAGCTGTGGTGTAGATAAAGCCAAGCACCGAATCATTACTGACCCATGGGGTGACATCACATCACAACATTTTCTTGGCAAACTTTTACAAGGTGGTTCGCCATTGCCTTCCCCGGTCATCTATACTTTACCCCCAGCAAGCTGGATACTCAATTTTATTGACCTTGGAAGGATAGGAGGCTGAGTCAGCCTTGAGCTGGCTACTTGAACCCAGCTTCCACCGGGATCAAACTCAGGTCGTGAGCAGAGCTTACCACTCTGAGTGTCCAAATTGTGGGACATAACCTATCATGGAGGGCAAACTTCTCCAGGCAGCTTCTGAAGTTATTTTCTTGAGGGGCCTATCAGCCTCAGACTAAATGAGGAGGGTTTCACCACCATAAATGAGGAGGGATTCCCCACTCTGTTATCAGCATTTTAAAGGAGAAAAATATGCCCGTTTGAAATCTCCTTTTTCCTTTAAAATGTGAGCAACAAAGCAGGGGTGACAGTTTTGATCAGCAAAATCGAGTGGAGGTTTAACTCCCTATCCTTTCCTTGCAGTGCCTAGCACTATGAATATAGTTTCAGACAGGTAGCAGTGTTAATCTGTAGCAGCAAAACAAAATTCAAGTCCAGTAGCATATTAAAGACCAACAAAATTTTCCAGCGTGCTAGCTTTTGTGAGTTGAAGTTCGTTGAGTCAGACACAAAACTGTCTCTGACAAAGTGGGCTTTGACTGATGAAAGCTTTCACCCTAGAAAATGTTGTTGGTCTTTAATATGGTACTGGACTCAAATTTTGCTCTAGCACTGTCAAGAGACAGATAAAATGGAATTGATCTTGCCCAGTGGTCCCATCTTATAGAGAAAAAAAAGATGCAATCACCTAATGGCGTTGAAAGAATGACCCAAAACTTTTAGCTCAACATGCCATGGCGCAGAGTGGTAAAGCTGCAGTACTGCAGTCCTAAGCTCTGCTCACAACATGAGTTCGATCCCAGCGGAAGATGGGTTCAGGTATTTATTTATTTATTACATTAAGTTTATATCCCGCCCTCTCCGCAAGCGGACTCAGGGCGGCTCACAACATTACATTACTCCCATTAAAACCAATAAAACATATAAAACATAATTACATATTTAAATTATTTAAAAACCATTTCATGATGCTGTGTTAATACAGTACAGTACAATATAGGCGGTTCTAAAAATTCGGTGGTGACCACCAGTACTCGGTGTTCTATATGATGTCCAGTGTCCAGATCCTGCAGGGCCCTTATGGCCTCCGGGAGAGCATTCCAGAGTTCTGGCGCTGCCACCGAGAAAGCCCTGGTTCGTGTCATACGCAACCTGGCTTCTTTTGGTCCTGGGATGGACAGTAGATTTTTCGTCCCTGAACGCAGTGCTCTCTGGGGAATATACGGAGAAAGGCGGTCCCGCAGGCTCAAGGTTGACTCAGCCTTCCATCCTTCCGAGGTCGGTAAAATGAGCACCCAGCTTGCAGGGGCGGAAGCGTAGTTGACTGGGGAAGGCAATGGCAAACCAACCCGGAAAAAGTCTGCCGTGCAAACGTCGTGATGCGACGTCACCCCAGAGTCGAAAACGACTGGTGCTTGCACAGGGGACTACCTTTACCTTTAGCAAAGTAACTTCTGCAGACCCTGAGAAGACCTAGCGGCCTGGGTGTTTTTATTTGATCAGATTTTTCTCTGTGCTGCTTAGCTGATAGCGTCATTTCTGGTCCCCTTTCTAGTTCACATTCTATGACGATAGATCCAGGTGGGTAGCTATGTTGGTCTGAAGCAAGAGAACAAAGGTGTTGGTCTTAAAGGTGCCATCGGGCTCTAACTTTGTTCTAGTTTGCATTCTGCTTCTAGGTCAGAACAAAACTTGGCAACATGGTGAGGGAAGAACTACCGCAGGGTTTTTTCATTTCTCAGAAGTACCTTTCACTAGAGAAAAGGCTGATGACCCCTCTTCTAAAGGGTCAGTCAATGGGTTTAAAAGGGTGTGCATCTACTTAGGATTGCACCGCAGTTTTCCTTCTTACATATTTACAGTTGACCCACCTTGACCTGCCAGTCCCAGTGGTACCACCTGTCCTAGATCCCTGTTATCTCATGCAAACCACTGGTGCCCAAAGCACTAGTAAGGACAAAGGCGAGGACAGGCAGACCTGGAAACGTATTCTTTGAAGAGGCCTAACTACGCAGCACAGGTGGGCGATTGCAAGCATCAGAAGAAAACGACCTTAAAGAGACACACAGCATCCAAAGCCTTGAATCAGAGTGAACTTCGGCACATTTTTGTTAAGCTGCTTGAGAGTACCCAATCCTTTTCTCAATTCCCCCCCAAAAAACAGAATATGTTTTTCATTGACTTTTCCCATCACATCAAAAGAGAGAGAGAGAGAGAACCCTTTCCCCAAATACTAACCATCCTGAAACACTAATCACAATCATTTCTGGCTAAAGCAATTCAGGGCTATGGTGAGCAATTTCATCAGGGGTTTCACAACACTCTGCAATCATGTAAATGTCTTTTGGGAGCACAAGGTTTCAACACATAATTTTTATATATGTATTAAAGCAGATGTTAAGCATAATACAGTACCCATGACAGTTTCCCATTTCTCAGACATTCAGAGAACAATCTGAAACAGAGTTATACCCCTTTCAAGTACACTGAAGTCAACAGGTTTTGAAGGGTGTTAAATGTGTTAAGGATTGCACTGCTAGTTTCCGGCTTTGATTTTTAACACTAGGTTGGAGTCTACATTTGAGTTTTGATTCATTCTGATTCCGTACGGATGGTCTGATGGCCCCCTCTTCTGCATTCTGTTAAGTGCTGGCCTGGGGAGGGAAGAACCTGCCAATCTGTGAACAATTAGGCATACTCAGGGCTTTTTTTGTAGCAGGAGCTCCTTTGCATATTAGGCCACACACCCCTGATGTAGTCAATTCTCCTGGAGCTTACAGTAGGCCCTGTACTAAGAGCCCTGTAAGCTCTCGAGGACTGGCTACATCAGGGGTGTGTGGTCTAATATGCAAAGGAGCTCCTGCTACAAAAAAAAAGCCCTGGGCCTACTGCCCCATGTCTCTCAGTTTCCATTTTGAACCCCAAATTGCATCTCAGATAGCCTAAGCTGCTGGCTTCTAGAGGATGTCTTTATGACTCATTTGCTTCAGCTGCCTCTAAAGCCCTGAAGCATTCTCTGAACAAAAGAGATGCCATGCTGGATCAGGCCAAATGGCCCCTCCAGTGCAACACTCTGTGTCACACAGTGGCCAAAAAAAACAGGTGCTATCAGGAGGCCCATCAGTGGGGCCAGGACACTAAAGCACTCCCACTGTTGCCCGCCCCCCCCCCCCAGCATCAAGAATACAGAGCATACTTGCCCTGAGCACAGCCCCTGCCAGGAGGAGACCAACTGAAGATGCTCATGTCACACAGCCCAGAGAGCACTTCCCAATGCAGGATCAACGATTTCTCAAACTGATGTGCAATATACACATTGACCTGCATGGGATGATCATTCCAAGATGCAATCTGAGCTAGGTTGCCTGGGAAGGGGGGAAAACCAGACATGTGTTTGGGTTGTCACAAAACCAGGGGGACTGGCAAACACCTACCAATCCATGATGCTAAGCAGGAGGCATGTGGCTCAAGCACACATGGATTAATCAGACCTGCACTCGCTGCATTAGTATCTTACCCAACCCACCCATGACCCCCCATTTCCTGTTCCCTATAGTCTCTTTATGAATATGTCTACGTTTTCTAGAATGTGTCTTTCCTTGACGTAAGGGGAAACCACCCTTCCTGACAGTAAACTAGTTTGTACTGTAAACAAGATATTGCTATCATTTTTGTTTAGCCTCTGGTTTCCGACATGAAGGTCAAATGGACACATAGCCATCTAGCTATGAACAATCCTTGTCAGAACTGTATTTTACAGAAGAACCACTTTACAGGATCATAATGGAAAGATCCAACTAATCTAGCACTCTCTTTGTAAGTGTGACCTCTGGAAAGCTTACAGGCAGGACACACACACAAAAAAAGCCTCTCTGCCCACATGGACACTGTTAGGGTTGCCAGCTCTGGGTTGGAAAATACCTGGAGATTTTAGGGGTGGATCCTTGGAGTTGGGGCTTATAGAGCAGAGGGATCTCAGTAAAGTTCAATGGCATAGAGTTCATCCTCCAAAGCAGTCATTTTCTCAAAGAGAACTGATCTCTGTAGTCTGGAGATAACATTAAATACTGGGAGATCTCCAGGCTTCTGTTCATCTCTGCCATGTGCTGTTCACCTTAATACTGGGTCTGAACATGGAAGTTCCGTTTAACTGTCATGACCAACAGAAATAGGCAGACCTATTTAAGTCCTCACAATGTGAAAACCGGATTTCCTTTGTACTTTACCTACTGAAACGGCGAGCAGGCCTTTGACAACACTATGGTTAAAACCAGGGCTTCTTTTTCTTGAAAAAGAGATGCTGGAACTCTCAAGAGGGAAATGAAGGAGAAACAAATGAGTGTTCCCCCATGGACATATTTTTTGAGAATTTTGTTTCCATAAAGAGGTTCCAGAATTCCATTCTGCCACATTCCCCAGAAAAAAAGCCCAGGTTAAAACTTGATAAAGCCACCATAGAGAGATTTGCTTTAGAGGAGTTGAAAATATTTAAAGACTCCCAAGCGACCTTCTTTTGCTAACCCAGCAGAAAACAGGATGTTTCTATACAAATAGCAACTTGGGAGCCCACAGGTAATTCCCAGAGAATGAAGCCCACACACCTCCCCCCTGCCAGAATCTCCCAAGCCAGGCATTAAGGGTAAGTCAATTTCACCGTCCCTAATTTTCTTTAAAATGTTGCCTGGCATTTTTATGGTTGTTAAGAGCAATGAATGAATTGTTGCTGGTTATCTTTTTTAAAAAAATTGAACTAATTTTTTTCTGTACACCTGGGCAATTCCTCAAGTATACAAAAAAAAAGCCTTAATCATGTCTGCAGGTGAGCTGCTTTGGCTGCCTTTGTGACAGGTATACGACCATCATCTTTGATCTTGGAGCAAACTAGCTGGGAATTGATGAATAGTCAGTAGGAAGAAGAGAGATGTCAGGGCCAACGTATTCATTAGGCACACTGCCTAGGGACTATGTACTTTTAGGGATCCAAGAAAATGTTTCAGTTTCTTTTAAAAGCAGAAGGGAGGGGGGGAATGAAATTTTAGGGTTGAAGAAAATGCTTTCCCTCCCCTTACATCAGAAAAAACTGAAATGTTTGTGACCCACAAAACTCTATTAAACATTGCTTTAAACAAAAAAAAATGCTGATGTATTGAAAGTTAGATCAAAAATAATTTTAATATTGATTAATATTATGGTGGGAGGGGCCCATTAAGTCCCATATAGAGGATGGTGTGGAATTGTTTTCTGTGGCCCCAGAAGGTAGGACCAGAACCGATGGGTTGAAATTAAATCAAAAGAGTTTCCGGCTCAACATTAGGAAGAACTTCCTGACCGTTACAGCAGTTCCTCAGTGGAACAGGCTTCCTCGGGAGGTGGTGGGCTCACCTTCCTTGGAGGTTTTTAAACAGAGGCAAGATGGCCATCTGACAGCAATGAAGATCCTGTGAATATAGGAGGAGGTATTTGTGAGTTTCCTGCATTGTACAGGGGGTTGGACTAGATGACCCTAGAGGTCCCTTCCAACTCTATGATTCTATGATTATGGTGAGAGGGGCCCATGAAGTGCCATATAGAGGATGGTGTGGAATTGTTTTCTGTGGCCCCGGAAGGTGGGACCAAAACCAATGGGTTGAAATTAAATCAAAAGAGTTTCCAGCTCAACATTAGGAAGAACTTCCTGACCGTTAAGAGCAGTTCCTCAGTGGAACAGGCTTCCTCAGGACGTGGTGGGCTCTCCTTCCTTGGAGGTTTTTAAACAGAGGCAAGATGGCCATCTGACAGCAATGAAGATCCTGTGAATCTGGGGGGAGGAATTTGTGAGTTTCCTGCATTGTGTAGGGGGTTGATCTAGATGACCCTGGAGCTCCTTTCCAACTCTATGATTCTATGATAAGTGATTTGTAGTTCTATACCCCACGTGCCCAAATCTTGCCTTACAGGATTCTGTAAGCTCCCTGGGGTTTCAGCAAGCTAATTTTGCATGTCGTCGTCTCCCCTACCCCCTCTAACTGGCTCGATATTCCCTGCCTCCTTGAGCATGCTCAGTCCTAATCAGGTCAGTTTGGAGGGTGGGACCTTTTTGATAATTTAATATCATATTTTTCTGCACCTTTGGGGAGTCTTCTGAGTATGTAAACCTTTGTGGTGGCTTATGACAGTCATCATGGCAACAGCAGACCCACAGACCGCAATAAGAAGCCTTAATCTAGAATGCCGTTTAGAGGATCGTGTTTCCTGCTCCTTCACCCACCAGCTTCTCAGCCTGCTATAGCTCTCAAGCATCTATGGATTTTGAGAGCTGCATAACTTCTCACTTTCCAGTTTCACTTAATTTCCCACAGCCTCTCCTAACAATGAACTGTGTGAGATTTCCGTTCACTTCAACCAGCTTGTGAGGTCGCTGAACCCATAGTGACCTCAGGAACAAACAGACGGGCTTTGCCAAATAGCAAGGAACTGCTGAGACAAGCCAGATGAAGAGTGGAACTGTAGCATGAAAAATGCATCCGTGCCATAGCAGGGTGGTACATAGAGCATGCATGGGTACAGAGGGGATGCCACACAAGCAGAGACAGCTGGTGCAGAACACAGCCTCCTGAAATTTTAATTTTTAAAATCACACATGCAAATCCTGCAGCTTTGAGAGATGAGTTGGCTTCTTATCCAACTCTTCTTGCTATTAGTAAAGCTTAAGTTTCCATTTTAATATAGTATTATGTGGAATGGGTCTGGACATGTTTCACCACAGTCTTCCTAGGAAGAGGTTGGGAGCAGGTTTCCAATTCACCCTTTATTATTCTTAAGTCTTGGGGAAAGAACCTGAAAATTTCCTCCAAGAATCCTCTGAGAAAGCTTCATATAATTAAATTAGTTACAAGGTGAGTCTGGGCAGAGCTTGGCCATCAGTATTCAGAACACCCATGTATGTGCTTCTGGGAATCCATATTAATGTGATGTTTGCCCTGATTTGGATGGCTCTCACTAGTCCAATCTTATCAGATCTTGGAAACTTAGCAGGGTCAGCCCTGGTTAGTACTTGTGGGAGACAACCAAGGAATTCTAGGGCTGCAATGCATAGGAAGGCAATGACAAAACACCAGCCTCTTGCCTTGAAAACCCTACAGGGTGGTCAGAAATTGGTTGCAACTTGTCAGCACTTTACCCAGGGCTTTTTTTTTGTAGCAGGAACTCCTTTGCATATTAGGCCACACACCCCTGATGTAGCCAATCCTCTAAGAGCTTACTGGGCTCTTCTTACAGGGCCTACTGTAAGCTCCAGGAGGACTGGCTACATCACATGGGTGTAGCCTAACATGCAAAGTAGTTCCTGTTACAAAAAAAAGCCCTGACTTTACCGCCACACATGAGGGGAGTTTTTTGTAGCAGGAACTCCCTTTGCATATTAGGCTACATCCCCCTGATGCAACCAATCCTCCAAGAGCTTACAGGCCTCTTCCTACAGAGCCTACTGAAAACTCTTGGAGGATTGGCTACATCAGGGGGGTGTAGCCTAATATGTAAAGGAGTTTCTGTTACAAAAAAAAGCCCTGCCCTCGCATAACAGTAATATTTTAAATGATTTTCAGAGAAATATTCTAGTATGGTAACTGGGCTCTAAGGGCCATCAGACAAATGTGAAAGTGATATTTTTACTTAGAAAGATCTCACTGGAGCAAACAAGGTAATATAGCATTCAGTACATCAATGCCTGGAGAGAGAGAAAGAGGAAGAATTATCACAGTGTATATGGCATTTGAATAAAGCTTCATCAGCAGATGAAATGCTCTGGCACAAAAGGTATCAGTTCTTGAAAGGACTAATGGTTACAGACAGTTGATACGGGATAGGACTTTAATGCCACGTATACTAAACATCTGCTGTGTTGGGTGGGTGAGGGGAATGTAAAGAACTTCCTGAAACAGGCCAACTGCACCTCAAACATGAAAAAAACCAGACCAGAAATAAAAAGAAAAATTTAATTAAGTGCATTAATTGGACAGGGAAGAAAAACAGCCCCTGTCAACTTTACATGTGTTGCTGTGGCAGAAGACCTTTTTTTGCATAAGCCAGAACCACCTAAAGAACTAGTTATTAGCGCCTGTGTGCCTTTTATGTTACTCAGCCCAAAGTTCACAGATGCCTTATGAGATCAACAAAGGGAAATAGACAACGGAATTTTTGAAAAATGGAGAAAGTAATCATTTTAGGCACAGTGAGCAAGGACCGGTATACGATCCTGTGGGTGAGGGATTTAAAAAATTAGTTTTCCCATTTGAAATGGAAGAAGAGAATAACACATAAATCCACCTTATACTGAATCAGACCACTGTTCCTTCAAGGACAGTACTCAGACTAGCAGATGTTCTCCAGAGCCTCAGGTGGAAACCCATCACCTTATGCCTGTCCTTTCAACTGGAGATGCCAGAGACTGAACCCCTGATCTTCTGCATGCCAAGAAGATGCTCCGTCTCTAAGCAACAGCCCCTCCCAGCCACATGGCACGTGGAAGTAAGCCAAGTAGGCGGCCATCTGGGGTGCCACCTGGCCTAGGGGCACCACGAGATGCCCCCTCTCCTCACGCCCTGGGCCCCCTGACTTCACAGAGGCTTCCTGACTTCACCAAGGCTTTCCGAGGCTCAGGAAGCCTCAGCGAAGTTGGGGGGCATGGCAGCAAGCATGCTCAGAGCTTGGCTCTGAGCGCATCCACTGCCATCTGGACTTCGCCAAGACCTTCTGAGGATCGGGAGGCCTCGATGAAGTTGGGAGGCATGGCAGCGAGCATGCTCAGAGCGTACCTGCTGCCATCTGGACTTCACCGAGGCCTTATGAGGCTCAGAAGGCCTTGGCGAAGTCAGGGGGCATGACAGTGAGCTCGGCACACGAATAAAGCACTTGGAGTGGGGGTGCGGGAACCCCTAGTGCCGGGCCTTGCCCCTCCCCAATAAATAGGTGGAGATTTCCATCCCCCCCCCCCTTCTACAAAAAAAGCCCTGGAATTCTCTGTCACAAGATGTGATGGTGGGGACTAACTTATATAGCTTTAAGGAAGGATCAAGGGAATTCATGAAGGACAGGCCTATCAACAGCTATTAGCTGTGATGACTGACTGAAACCAATTGGACAGGAGCAATGGCTGAGGATAAAACAATGATCACACAGCAGGGAGGACTCTCAGCCCAGATGAAGAGCTTTAGCTAATTAAACAAATTAATTAAAATGCATCACTTAGATCTGCATGAATTTACACATCAATTTTAAAAACCCTGTCCTGAAGAAAAAGCATTCCCCCCTCCTCCGTCCCGTCCCAAACTGAACACTCTTTTTGCAGCATGTACTGTCTCAGAAGACATCCCCTCTTGTGGGACACTCCATCTCATGTATGAGAAATGTTCTACAAGTCCTGGGGCTTAAAATACTTGTTTTAAATATTGCCAGCTTAAGCAGAAGGATTTTTAACAAATTAGACATTTTAATAGATTAATCTGACTAATTAATTGTCTAGAAATTGCAAACTTAACAACAATAAGGGCCATATTAATATAATGAAGCCAGGATTGTGGAAAAACGATCTCACTGGATAACAGAGAGCCTTGCGGCACCTTAAAAACGAACACATTTACTGTGGCATGGCCAGGGCTTTTTTTGAGCAGGAATGCACAGGAACCCAGTTCCGGCTGGCTTGGCCAGGGCTCAGACTCAAAGAAAGGTTTCCGGCAAAGGGAAGGCATTAGGCAGCCACGCACTTCCAGACTGCACGCTCTATCCTCTCTGCTGACTCCATCATCCAACAGGCTTGTGAGGAGAGCAAGAGGCACAGAGCCGCCCACGAGCGCCCCCTCCCCAGAGAAGCTGGGCCTGCCGCTGCCCACTCCGCCACATGTGGCTCTCTCTCTCTCTCTCTGGGGGTGAAACAAGGTCTCTCAGTGGGCTGTGTGAGAACACACATCCATGAAATGCAGCTGATGGCACTTTACTGTTCTGTGTTAATATGCGGAAAAGCAACCCACTGAACAGGTGGCCTCACCTGTATTTCTTGGATATAAGTCTCCAAGTTGCATGCAAATACAATTCTAAAAAATACAGATCTGTCATGTACAAAAGGCAAGGAAATCGAGGTAGCTTTGGTAGAGTTCCTCATTCACTCAACTGTGCCCTCGTATGGTGAGGCGTCTTCAATCGCACTACAGTATCAAATATAAATATGGCAAAGGTTTGACGATGCATGTCTTACAGGTATACTTGGAAAGCCGGGATTGGACTAAGAGGCCACCTATAAACTTAGGATCAATCTACAAGGCATATTGGAGTTCTATGCCTGGACTGCCATGGTGGTGTAGTAGTTAGTATGTCACACAAGGATTCGAGAGACGTGAGTTCAAATCCCTATTCTGATGCAAAGCCTGCTGGCAACCTTGGACCAGATATACTTTCTCATTCAAGCCTACCTCACAGGGAGAAACTTTTATGCCTTGGAAGAAGGACAGGATACAAATGCTCTAGAAAGTTAAATGAGTTTTTAGGATCAGGGCCTTAGGGCTGAGGAAATGGCTGCATACTCATAAAGAAGGAGAGAAGAAATTGGATGTATACCCTGCTCTTTACTACCCAAAGGAGTCTCAGAGTGGTTTACAATAGCCTTCCCTTTCCTTCCCAACAATAGACACTCTGTTAGCAGTATTCCTCTAAACTGAGTTAGTGTGAGCTAGCTCACAGTTTTTTAGCCTCCAGCTCACACATTTTTGTCTTAGCTCAGGAAAAATGGCCCCAGAGCAAACTGATTTATGCAGTAGCTCACAACTTTAATGCCAGTAGCTCACAAAGTAGAATTTTTGCTCACAACACCCCACAGCTTAGAGGGAGTATTGCCTGTGAGATAGGTGAGGCTGAGAGAGCTCTGACAAAAACTGCTCTTGAGAGGATCAGCACTGTGAGAACTTGTGACTGACTCAAGGTTACATCAGCAGGTGCACGTGGAGGAGTGGGGAATCAAACCCAGTTCTCTCAGATAAGAGTCCACACACTTAAGCACTATACCAAACTGGGTCTCCACAAATAGTTTATCATGGCCACTTATATTTGGTCTAGGAAACCAGGCAGACAGTAGTGTTTCATTCAAACATGTTTTTCTTAAAACTTCGTTGGTCTTAAAGCTGCCACTGGACTTTATTCTACTGCTTACCCAGTGTGCTATTACCCCAAATCAAAAAGCACCCCTAAGCTGCTTTCAGACATAACAGGGTGGAAAAGACAAGCCTACACAGTGCCTATTTCCCCCCCCCCCTGTGGCCTAAAAGTGGTCTTAAACCATAGTGACTGCTTTTTATGACCAGAAGACAAGTTGGGAGATGCGACTGCTCCAATGCCATGTGTAGTTTTTCTATTTGATGGCAAAGCCAGGTTTATTACTGCTATGCAGTATTTGAAATAACCCAAAGACTCTTCGCTGAATCCACTCATCCTCCTCCCCTCTCCCATTTTTGTTGCAAATGCATGGGAAATAATGATGCTTTCCCAGATCTGCACTAATTGCCTTTGTAATTCTCATGAATGGAAGCTTCACATATTTAAAATTCGGCTCACATTAGCCAGCTTGTTTGCCTGCAGGCAGTCTCAAAGAGCTTAGCAAAATGTGAGTCCTAATAACTAGGTATTCACATTACAACTTCCAACGGAACCACAAATAGTCTCTCATGGCCACTTAGACTTGGCCTAGGAAACCAGGCAGACAATAGCATTTCGTTAAAACATGTGTTCTTCTCCCTCTTTCTGAACCTCTCTATATTTGTCTTCCCTTTCTAACCTTTCTTCGGCGGCATCTGGCCCCTCCAAGTAAAGGGTGGGCGGCCAAGTAAATGAGTGAAAAACACAATTGACTGGAGAGGAAGGGAAGAAGAAGAAGAAGAAGAAGAAGAAGAAGAAGAAGAAGAAGAAGAAGAAGAAGAAGAAGAAGAAGAAGAAGAAGAAGAAGAAGAAGAAGAAGAAGAAGAAGAAGAAGAAGAAGAAGAAGAAGAAGAAGAAGAAGAAGAAGAAGAAGAAGAAGAAGAAGAAGAAGAAGAAGAAGAAGAAGAAGAAGAAGAAGAAGAAGAAGAAGATGATGATGATGATGATGATGATGATGATGATGATATTGGATTTATATCCCGCCCTCCACTCCGAAGAGTCTCAGAGCAGCTCACAATCTCCTTTTACCTTCCTCCCCCACAACAGGCACCCTGTGAGGTGGGTGGGGCTGGAGAGAGCTCTGACAGCAGCTGCCCTTTCAAGGACAACCTCTGCCAGACCTATGGCTGACCCAAGGCCATTCCAGCAGGTGCAGGTGGAGGAGTGGGGAATCAAACCCGGTTCTCCCAGATAAGAGTCCGCACACTTAACCACTACACAAAACTGGCTCTTTACAAGCCAGACTTTTGAGATGCTAGCCTATATTACCTGAGATGGGATGGGATTATGGTTGCCAGGCCTGTGTTGGAAAATACCTGGAGACTTGGAGGGTGGAGTCGGGAGGGGGAGGGGTTTGGGGAGGGGAGACAATGCCATAGACTCCACCCTTCAAAGCAGCCATTTTCTCCAGGGGAGCTGACCTCTGCCAGCTGGAGATCAGTTGTAAAAACGAGAGATCTCCAGGCCCCACCTGAAGGCTGGCAACCCAAGATGGGATGCACTTCTTGTGACCAATGCCAAACAGCTTTTTCTTATTGAAAAGTGGGACTTCGTCAATATCAGCTGAAGCGAAATCCAGTCTGGTCAGTTTTCTTTTGGGCAGAAAAGTGGAATTAGGTAGGCCTGAGACGCCCATCAAGGTTATCAGCAAAAAGGAATTCATGTCCCACAGGCTATCAGAAGGGCAAGAAGGAGAAGTTATAGCAAAGAAAGTCCAAAGGTAAAGGCCAGAAGAGAAGCAGTGGATCTAAAGGCAAGAAGCATAGCTGAGAAGAGGCAAAAGAAGAGGTTTAAGAAGCAAGCAGAGTAAAACGAGATCCCTTTAAACTAGTCAATGAATCCAGGTCAGAGGTCCAGCTTTCCAAATCCAAAGCCTGCAGTCATACACCCTAAACAATCTACTTTCAATGCACTTTATAACTGGATTTTGCCAGTTCAAACAGTAAAATCCAGTTGGAAAGTGCACTGAACGTGGATTGGAACCAATCTCTTATGTTCTTATTATGGAGCAGAGCTCCACCAGTGGCTATTAGCCACAGTGTGTATGTGTGTGTGTTTTGGACTGGATGGGCCATTTGCTGAACTGGATGAGCCATTGGCCTGATCCAACATGGCTTCTCTTATGTTCTTATGGATTATTTAGTGTGCGTGAGTGCAGCCTTATATAGGCCCAGCCCATCCTTGATCGGCTTGGTCACCTATCTCTAGTTTACTGGCTTAGGAATTAAAGCATCCTCCCCATATCTAGAGAAGGCAGTATATTAATGTAGATTAAGGCCTGTGTACAAATTGTGGTGACAGCTGGGAAAATACAAACTAAAGACACATTGCAAGAAAAACAAAATCTCCATTGGATTCCCACCCTGGGCTATTGTTCTACCCTGCCTCCTGATGAGGACTGCAAGGCAGGGGACAACATAGAAACTGGCAGGAAATGGGGAGGGTGGGGACTCCTCTTCCGACATGAACCAAAAGTGATATTATTATTGTACAACATTGTTTTTAATAATTTGACTATGGTTTAATTTGTTGTATCCTGCTCTGTGCCTCGCTGTGCAAGGAAGGGTGGTTTAGAAATCTCATAAATAAATAAATATCATCATGCCAGGGTATGTGTGATGCAATTACATCATTTCTGGGCTGTGCTGGAAGGGGCATCATCATGTTGGGGATGCCAACAGTGCCCTCGTCCCCAGTTTGCTGCCCGTTTTCTTCCTGCAACCCAGCTGAATGACAGCAGAAAACAGGAGCAGGAGTGACAGCTCCTGCCACCAATGGGTAAGCAGAAACCCTGCACCTGATCAATACTCCCCCTAAGCTGTGGAGTCTTGTGAGCAAAAATTCTACTTTGTGAGCTACTGCTATTAAAGTTGTGAGCAAGCGATTTGGCTATAAATTAGTTTGCTCTGGACCGGGTCATCCTTCCTGAGCTAAGAAAAAAAATTGTGAACCTGAGGCTAACAAACTGTGAGCTAGCTCACACTAACTCTGCTTAGAGGGAACATTGCAACTGATGTAGCTTTAGAAATACTTTCTATTGCATTTTTCTGATGACCAGATTTCTCGTGTAAAAGAACACCATCAAAAATGTTCTTCCTCAGTTTGCTAGAATCAGCTTATGGTGGAGTATCCTAAAATAACAAAATCAGTGTGTATACTGTTTGTCTAGAACAGGGGTGGCCAAACTGTGCCTTGGGAGCCACATGTGGCTCTTTCACACATATTGTGTGGCTCTCAAAGCCCCCACCACCCCATTATCCAGTTTGGAGAGGGCATTTCTCTCTTTAAATAATTTCTCCAAGCCAAACCGGATGGCAGGTTGGAGAATGCATGTAAAGTTGCTTTCTTTTCACCTCTCCCTCCCTCCTCATCTATTTCCTTCCTTCCTTTCGGCTCTCAAACATCTGACATTTATTCTATGTGGCTCTTACTTTAAGCAAGTTTGGCCACCCCTGGTCTAGAATTTGGGAAACCCCCACTAGGCCATGATGACTGGTTACTCCCCAGGAACAAGCAGAATAAATGTAATAATAAAATAAATAATAATAGAAAGAGATTATTTCCAAGCCTGAACTAAACAGCGGATATCAAAAATACTGACTCGAAGAATATCCTCATGTTTTAAGCCATGTCGTATGACAGGAATCCCGACGCTTTTAATCTTCAACTGGGGTAATATAAAACATTCATACATTCTAACAAAGAACGGCAGTTAGTATTTTGTTGTATTAGTACAACACCCAGAGAAAATTATCTCCCAACAATACAAAACCACCCTGCCAACAGCTTTACTCCACCAAACAGGCTGTGGCTTGCTCAGGGAAAGTAGCATGACCCGTTTCTGCAAGCCTCAATTTATTGGGAGGATACCAGCCTGTTCCTTTTGCCAGCCAGGAGGAACCGAAGCCTAACTACCTGTATTTCCTGAAGGACCCACAGAGAGTCTGTCAGATAACAAACCACAAAAAAAGACTGCCTGTCCTACTTCTACTGAGCTAAATGGTTGGGCAAGATTTCTCACATCTACCTCAAAGGCAGATCCAAAGCTGCCACAGTTCATCCCGCTTCAAGCAAACATACTGAATATCAAAGCCCTCCGGGAAAGAACTCCACAGCTCCTTGGCCCTTTGTTAATTAGGTGAGGCCCGTCTTCAAGTGCTGAGAAAAAGCCAATCAGCTCTGCCTTGACTCACGTTTACAAGGTGTTGAGTGACGCTCTCTGTGTTTGTGCAGCTTCTTCCTCAGAACAAAACCTTAAGCTAGGAGCAACTGAAAAGAGAAGCGAACACAAGCCAAATGTGTGTCATTAAGTAAAACCTTCCTGGGAGGTTTTTCCTCTTGATTCTTGTTGGCACGCTCTTCTCCCTGACCTTCTTAAGCCTCTGAAACAAACCTACTGCGTCGGCCTCTACCAACTTTTCCACTTAACACTGGCCACTTCCCCCCCCCCCCCGCACGATATAGTCCATGTCTCACCTGGCTTTTGGCCTCATGGTCCCACAGTGCCCAATGTAACTTTTTAGGCACTCACAAGAGGTTCCTCCTCTCTCTTTCACCAGAGGAAAAGCTAGTATGATCCTACCCTTAATCTAAATACGCAGGAAGCTGCTTTATACAGGCCACTGGTCCCTCAAGGATAGTATTGTCTACTCAGACTGGCAGCAGCTCTCCAGGGTTTCAGGCAGCAGGTATTCTCATCATCTACTGCCTTTAACTGGAGGTGCCAGAGGTTGAATGTGGGCCCTTCGGCAGGCCAAGCAGAGGCTCTCCCACTCAGCCACAGTCCTACCCCTGCAATTTTTGTAATACTGCTTAGTACTATAAAAACAGGAAACTAAGAACATAAGCACAGCCGTGTTGGATCAGGCCAATGGCCCATCCAGTCCAACACTCTGTCGCACAGTGGACAAAAAAAAAAAAAGTGCCATCAGAGGGTCCACCAGTGGGGCCAGGACACTAGAAGTCTTCCCACTGTGTTCCCCCCACCAAGCACCCCGAATACAGAACATCACTGCCCCAGACAGAGAGTTCCAATGATATGGGTTCCAATGATATGAGAACTGTGAGAGTCCATTATAACAAAATCCAGAGTTAGCAAAATACCACCTTCATTATCACCAACCCATATTCACGATGCAAGCTTTAGAGTTACATAGAACTGGTTCATCTTTAAAACATTCAAACATGAAACCAGACATTTCTGAGTGAGGAAATAACGCTTTGCGCCCTTGTCTGCAGCTGAAGACAATAACCAACGGAATTCTGAAAGACAAACAATGATGGCATAGAGTTGGAAGGGACCTCCAGGGTCATCTAGTTCTAGGGCAAAATGCAGGAAACTCACAAATACCTCCCCCTAAATTCACAGGATCTGCTTTGCTGTCAGATGGCCATCTAGCCTCTGTTTATATTGCCCCAGAACTCCACAACCTGAGACACTGGCTCATTTTGCCTAACATTAGCAAGCCATACCTCTCATCTCTGACCTTACAGAATCAAATAGGAATCCTATAGCCCTATTTAGTGAATTGATTATCATCATTAAATATTACACAGTAAACTATGTTATATATTATGCCAATATTCCATGCACTGCACTATGTTATCTACTGACAGCATCTACTGACAGCAATGGCAGGAGGGGGGTGTGTGTGCAAATTTATGTTTTGCCTTGAGTGCTTGTTGTTTAAAATCTCCAGTTACACAACAAACTCAATCTAATCAGGAGTTCCTATACATTCCTGCAAACCTTTGAAAATGCAGGAAGGAAAATTCTAAGCCTTCTCATGCATTGAAATCCCTAACATATTTGTAAAGACATGCAAAATTAATAAGGCTGAATAATATTTTTTTTAATATGAACCTGTATTAAGCACTTTTTAACACAGAAAAGTTCTAAAGAAACAAAAATACAAGAACAATGCACACATTTAATAAAAATTTAAGCACTACATAAAACAATTGGCATATCATAGATCACCATTGGCAGATTTATCACCCATCAGTCAACATATATGTCAGGCCTAGATAAGCAAATGAGTCTTGAAGCTCGTCTTGAATACAGCAAGGTCTCAGATCTCATAAGCTCTAGTCTAGTAGGAAGTTGGTTCCATAACCAGAGAACCATAACCTAGAAGGACTGCCGAGAGTCACCAGCAGGGGTGGAATTCAAGCAGGAGCTCATTTGCATATTAGGCCATAAACCCCTGATGTAGCCAATCCTCTAAGAGCTTACAGAGCTCTGATTCCAGGGTCTACTGTAAGCTCTTAGAGGATTGGCTACATCAGGGGTGGGTGGCCTAATATGCAAAGGAACTCCTGCTAGACTTCCACCCCTGGTCACGAGAAAACACTCCCTCCTAAGTTTCCTTGTGAAAACAAAACACCTAACTTGCCTAGCTCCATGTAGCAGGTAGGATTGCCAGGTCTCCCTTGGCCAGCCGCAGGGGATTTTGGGGGATCTTGCCAGATCCAGGCTGGGAAACTCCTAGAGATTGGGGAGTGAAGCCTGGGGAAGTCAGGAATCTCAATGGGGGACAATTTCATAGAGTCCACCCTCCAAAGCATCCATTTTCTCCAAGGGAACTGTTCTCTGTAGCCTGGAGATGAGCTCAGGGCCAGATTAACAATTAGGCCAAGTCAGCACTGGCCTATGGGCCCCCACACCTTTAGGGGCCCCGGTTGCCCCCCCCCCAGTTTTTCCCCTGCTTGCAGCTCTCGTAGCCTGCACACGCAGCCAGCAACTGAGCCACTCTATAACTGACTTGCCTGGTGAGGTGGTTGCTGGCGTTGTCTCCAAGTTTGTCTCTCTGCCTTTCTCCCACAGCTTTGTCAACGGGGCTTTTGAGAAGGTGCCTGCAGGCTGCAGCAGGGGCAGGGGCTCCAACTCTGAGATTATTTGCAAGGCCCCCCCCCAAGATTTTGACTGCATAGGGGCCTCCACAAGGTTTATTCCAGCACTGGATGAGCTGTAATTCCAGGGGATCCTCCGGTCCCACAAGGCAGGGAATCCTAGAAGCAGGGCGGATGGACAGTGTGGGTACAGCTAAAGGCAGTCACAGAAAGAGAGAGAGAACCCCATTGTATACTGGAGGCCTTTGAGAAGATAAAAAGAGATATCACAACATGGCTCCCAGCTCCAAAGGTAGGTGATTGCAACAACTCAAGGAAAGCTGAGGAAAGCAAATCCTAATTGCTAGGATATTTGCATTTTAATGTTCAGGCATGAATGCTATTAGTTTCACTCCTTCACAAAGAAGCAATCAAAGAAATCTGACTTCTGTCAGACTTCTGAAAATAACAATGCTCAGACTGTGGCTGTCATTTTTCCTTTCAGTGTGTTTGGCAAACATTCGCTTTTGAGTTAGGGATTATATTATCATATTTTGAGTTGGGGATTTTATTATTTTAAAGACTGGGGAAAGTAGGTCAGAGGAATTTACCTCCTAACCTAATAAGCTACAATCCTCCTTGGAAATCTTAGGAAGGAGGGAGAAAGGACTTTTCAGAAGCAGGAAACCGTAAATAAAAACCTATGCAAAACTGCTTGAATTTTACAGGAAAGCAGAGATAAAAGATTTTCTGCCTCCTAACCAAAAAGTATCATCTGTGCTGCACAGACCTTGCCGAAACGACATTCTGCATTAATATTGTTGGTCATGGATCCTCCATGAAAGAAGGTACCAAGAGAAGAATATGAATCTGGCAATGAGAGGAAGATTGAAAATCATATTTGGAACTGGCAACACCCCCACAGCATACATGAGTGAGTGAAAAGGTTAAGAATGACTGAAGGTTAGAAAAGGGCTTTGCAGAAAAAAAAGTACTTCCCATATGTTCAAAGAAGTGGGTTAAGAAGGAATCAAAGAGAGATGGCACAAAATCACAGCTAGGGTTGCCAGTTCCGTGCCCCCCCCCCCAACCACTGGTGGGGGGTGGCAGGGTTAAAATTGCCAGCTCCAGGTTGGGAAACTCTTAGGGAGAGTAGGGGCATCTTTGAGATATAATGCTGTATAGAGTCCACCCTCCAAAGCATTCATTTCTCCAGGAAACAGATCTCTGTGCTCTGGAGATGAGCTGTAATTCTGGGGGATTACTACCTGGAGGTTGGTATCCCTATTGAATTACACATTCAGAGATGGAATTTTAGGCAGAAGGGACAGTAAGGGATAATGGAAGGAACTCATTTGGATTTGGGGCTGTTTGGGAAGATATCTGGGGACTAGTCAAGCCTATTCAATAAGTTAAAGAAATTGCAGGGGAGGGACGGTGGCTCAGTGGTAAGCACCCTGCTTGGTAAGCAGAAGGTCCCGGGTTCAATCCCCGGCATCTCCAACTAAAAAGGGTTCCAGGCAAATAGGCATGAAAAACCTCAGCTTGAGACCCTGGGGAGTTGCTGCCAGTCTGAGTAGACAATACTGACTTTGATGGACCGAGGGTCTGATTCGGTATAAGGCAGCTTCATATGTTCATATGTTCAGAGTCTATACAGGCCAACAAAGTCACTGTAGTTTTATTACTGTACCAAACAGCAAGATTCAACCTGGTACCAGAAGAAGAGTTTTCATAATCTGTTTAAGGAGTCACAAAGTGGCTTACAATTGTCTTCCCTTCCTCTCCTCACGACAGGTACCTTGTGAGGTGGGTAGGCTGAGAAATTTTTGAGGGCACTGTGACTGGCCCAAGGTTACCCAGCGGGCTTCATGTGGAGGTGATGGAAATCTAATCCAGTTCTCTAGATTAAAATCTCCCATTCTTAACCATCCTACCACTTGAGAGACACCAAATCCCAAAACAGCATTCTTTGCCCTCTGTATGGAGATGGATCCTGTACTGGAGGTTAACAGGATGAAAAGATGCCAGCTACCCTTGTGGTTGGGATATTCAGAGGCTCGTTTAAGAGGGTGGAAAATCGCAGGATGTGGAAGCAGCTTGCTCCTGATCCAGCTGCACAGGGGAAAACTCTAACTAAGCACAAGGAATCAATGAAACGTTTGCCTCTTTTATCAGAAAAAAAAAAATAAGATAGGTTTCTCCAGCCCCAAAGTGCAGCCAGTTAAGATATATGGAAGGAAACTTTAAGAAGAGCCAAAAATTATTCACTTCAAAAGAATCTGGTAGACTGATACACCACATCTAGCCTGTCTGAATAGTTTCAGCCAATCAGCCTCTCTAAAGCAGGTAGGAGCTGTTTTGTTTAATATGACAACTGACAGTCCTTAAAGTGTGAACGCAAACTTGAAGCTTGCCTGGTTAGTGGCAATAACACGAATTAATCCATTAAAATAAAAAGTTCTTGGCACTCTCACAGATGCCAAGTTATGATGACACAGTCACAGCGGAAGCTACAACTGGCAGAGTTTGCTCTCTATGCAACCTTTTAAGGGGAAAAGGACCCTCCTCTGTACATACACCGTCCCCTCAACCCACCAGTTTTTAAGCCCACAGAGGAAGAACCAGGTACATGCACTGCAGTGGTACTTCAGATATACGTGTTTTATCTTCTCATGAGGCCCCTCACATAGGAGGATGTTCTCAAATCTAGGCAATTTTCACTTTTCACAGTTGGATCTACTAATGATGGTTCTATAGGACAGCTATGGCAGAGAGACAGGCAAAATCGAAATTAGACGGGTCTTTTGTGGCCACCCAGAATGGCTTGCTTGTTAAGACAATCCCTAAAACCTGCTGCTTTAAAGCCCTCTTCAGTGATCCTCTATCCTTCCCTGGGTTTTTGCTGGCAAGCCTTCTGCTCTCGCCGTTGCTCCTTTTGAAGCTTCCACAATGGAAAGCAGATGGTCTGTAAGCGCTCTCTTGCCAGTGCTTGGAGATGTGCCCTGATTGATAGTTGAAAGGGAGGATTTAGGCTGAAGAATATGCTCTTGGAAATATGCTCTTGATAGTACTAAGAAAGAGACAGTAGAGGAAGAGAGCAGCCTCCAGAACTGGTTTGATTCCTTGCACTGCAGGAGTGGTAAGATTGCTGGTGCAAAAAAAGATCACAATGACAACACTCTGCACAGATTCGTTGCCTGTTCCAAAGTTGTTCAGCAACATTTCAGCATGCTTACAAACCTCTCTTTCATTGTGGTTAAGATTCTTCATCTGCATAGAATCATAGAGTTGGAAGGGATCTCCAGGGACATCTAGTCCAACCCCCTGCACAATGCAGGAAACTCACAAATGCCCCTCCCCTAAATTAACAGGACCAGCATTGCTGTTAGATGGCCATCTAGCCTCTGTTTAAAAGACTCCAAGAAAGGAGAGCCCACCACCTCCCGAGGAAGCCTGTTCCACTGAGGAACCACTCTGTCAGAAAGTTCTTCCTAATGTTGAGCCGGAAACTCTCTTGATTTAATTTCAACCCACTGGTTCTAACTTCTGTGGCCACAGAAAATAATTCTGCACCATCCTCTATATGACAGCCCTTCAAGTACTTGAAGATGGTGATCATATTACCTCTCAGCTGCCTCCTCTTCAGGCTAAACATACCCAGCTCCCTCAACCTTTCTAGGACTTGGTCTCCAAAGCCCTCACTGTGTTCATCACTCTCCTCTGGACCTGTTCCAGCTTATCTATATCCTTCTTGAAATGTGGTGCCCAAAACTGCCAGTGCTTGGAGATGTGCCCTGATTGATAGTTGAAAGGGAGGATTTAGGCTGAAGAATATGCTCTTGGAAATATGCTCTTGATAGTACTAAGAAAGAGACAGTAGAGGAAGAGGTCAGATGAGGTCTTATCAGAGCAGAGTAAAGCGATACCATCACTTCACGTGATCTAGACACTATACTTGTTGTTAATACAGCCCAACATTGCATTTGTCTTTTTAGCCACCACAACACACTGTTAACTCATGTTCAGTGTTATGGTCCACTAAGACCCCTAAAATCATGGTGATTCTCTGTAATCAAGGCAGAATTAGGAGTTACAAAATCCAAATAAAAAGCACGAGCAATGTGGTTGCACACTATATTAAATAGGGTTACCAAGTCCAGTTTGGAAAATTCCTAGAGATTTGGGGGTGGAGCCTGGAGAAGGTTCTGCAAAGGAAGATCTTGCCTCACTAACCTGTTACATTTCTTTGAGGGGGTGAACAAACATGTGGACAAAGGAGACCCGATAGATGTTGTTTACCTTGACTTCCAGAAAGCTTTTGATAAAGTTCCTCATCAAAGGCTCCTTAGAAAGCTTGAGAGTCATGGAGTAAAAGGACAGGTCCTCTTGTGGATCAAAAACTGGCTGAGTAATAGGAAGCAGAGAGTCAGTATAAATGGGCAATCTTCGCAGTGGATGACGGTAAGCAGTGGGATGCCGCAGGGCTCGGTACTGGGTCCCATGCTCTTTAACTTGTTCATAAATGATTTAGAGTTGGGAGTGAGCAGTGAAGTGGCCAAGTTTGCGGATGACACTAAATTGTTCAGGGTGGTGAGAACCAGAGAGGATTGTGAGGAACTCCAAAGGGATCTGTTGAGGCTGGGTGATTGGGCGTCAACGTGGCAGATGCGGTTCAATGTGGCCAAGTGCAAAGTAATGCACATTGGGGCCAAGAATCCCAGCTACAAATACAAGTTGATGGGGTGTGAACTGGCAGAGACTGACCAAGAGAGACATCTTGGGGTCGTGGTAGATAACTCACTGAAAATGTCAAGACAGTGTGCGTTTGCAATAAAAAAGGCCAACGCCATGCTGGGAATTATTAGGAAGGGAATTGAAAACAAATCAGCCAGTATCATAATGCCCCTATATAAATCGATAGTGCGGTCTCATTTGGAGTACTGTGTGCAGTTCTGGTCGCCGCACCTCAAAAAGGATATTATAGCACTGGAGAAAGTCCAGAGAAGGGCAACTAGAATGATTAAAGGGCTGGAGCACTTTCCCTATGAAGAAAGGTTGAAACGCTTGGGACTCTTTAGCTTGGAGAAACGTCGACTGCGGGGTGACATGATAGAGGTTTACAAGATAATGCATGGGATGGAGAAAGTAGAGAAAGAAGTACTTTTCTCCCTTTCTCACAATACAAGAACTCGTGGGCATTCGATGAAATTGCTGAGCAGACAGGTTAAAACGGATAAAAGGAAGTACTTCTTCACCCAAAGGGTGATTAACATGTGGAATTCACTGCCACAGGAGGTGGTGGCGGCCACAAGTATAGCCACCTTCAAGAAGGGTTTAGATAAAAATATGGAGCACAGGTCCATCAGTGGCTATTAGCCACAGTGTATGTGTGTATATAAAATTTTTTACCACTGTGTGACACAGAGTGTTGGACTTGATGGGCCGTTGGCCTGATCCAACATGGCTTCTCTTATGTTCTTATGTAAGGTGGTGTCTCATTGAGTCCATCCTCCAAAGCATCCATTTTCTCCAGAAATAGTCTGGAGATGAGCTATAACTCCAGAGGGTCCCTAGGCTCCATCTGGAGGATGTCAACCCTATTTGGGACAGGTTGCCATTCTGCCTCCAGGCAGAATCAAGACACAGAAAAGTAAAAGATAACAGCTGTTCTTATGTACGTAGGGCATATGGCAACTGACTGGCCAACTTGACCAAGAGGAGGTGACTGAAAGGTGATATGATCCCCGTCTTCAAGTACTTGAAGGGCTGTCATATAAAGGATGGTGTGGAATTCTTTTCTGTGGCCCCAGAAGGTAGGACCAGAACCAATGGGTTAAAATTAAATCAAAAGAGTTTCCGGCTCAACATTAGGAAGAACTTCCTGACCGTTACAGCAGTTCCTCAGTGGAACAGGCTTCCTCGGGAGGTGGTGGGCTCACCTTCCTTGGAGGTTTTTAAACAGAGGCTAGATGGCCATCTGACATCAATGAAGATCCTGTGAATTTTGGGGGAGGTATTTTTGAGTTTCCTGCATTGTGCGGGGGGTTGGACTAGATGTCCCTGGAGGTCCCTTCCAATTTTATGATTCTATGATCTGAAGAAACTGACAATGTAAATTTAGATGGGAGGGGAGACCCAAGGAGGGAGGGGGGGGAATGCAAAGATAACAAAGGTTAACTGTGAATGCATGCTGTCCTAGCTACTGAGTGCAAATGCAACAAATCATAAACCAAAGGCTTCACACAAAAAAGTGACAATCATAGTGCCACAGTTACATCTTCCTAAATCTAGTTAGAAGTGTGTAACTCTACTTAAGATGACATTCATTATTATTCTGTTGCAGCAAAAAACAGAATCAGGAGTCTTTGGCACTTTTTAAAAAACAGGTTTTGAGTTAGAAACACTGGAAGAAGCAATAGCACCAGGGTGTTCCCAGAGGTGGTATACAGAACACCAAGTTGAATCCCAAATAATATCTGTCTGTTAAAACAAAAGGCAACGCTAAGGACCACCACATCACTAAGTATCTCTCTACCACAAGTGGATTATGCCCTTTGTCCCATGAATGGGATCTATGCAATAATACTTACTGATAGACCTCAAACAGAATATTGTTGCCTATTCCATTAAGACCATAAAAGAGGCCTATTGTCAATAACCGAGCTGGGTCTTAAAATTCTCTGGCTGATATTAAAAGGTTGTTTTCCCCATCATGGAAATAATAAATTGTTCTAAGTCTGGCCTGTGATTGCGTTGAAAGATGTTGGCTTGGCACATCCTCAGGTTTTCATACCATCAAGTGGTTTGACTATGCAGCCTGTAAAAATAAATGCTGAATAGGAAATAAAGCTAAAAGCACCTCCTAAAGAGGCCTACTGCCCTTGTTGACAAGGCAGTTCTTGACATGAGGTAAGGAAATTACCACAGGGTTACTGACTAATGTGAAGTGTCCTGAGATACTGAAATGTAAGATCCAGACAGATATTGTGTGCTTGATTTCTATGATGAGAAACAATGGGGGACAAAAGTAAGCCAGAAGTCACACCCTCTGCCTGGGAGGGTGAAGCTGTGGTACAAACTGAGCTGAGGCCTCCCAGGCAGAGGGTGGGCCTGTATGTGAAACCGTTACTTTAATATCCTTTTCTGTGCTCAAGCTGCCATTCATTCTCTAACTGTGCTCAGGGCTCCATGTGCTTCTTCTTCAGATATGAACATTCATTATGTGACAACTGCATAATATCCAGTGATTACTTGAGTATCTGAATGGGCCATGGCAGAAATAATACTGCAGGTACTGCTTAATGCCTTTCCAAATGTGGCCCTTTTCAAAGGAGCAACGTGTTCAGCTGCCAGTCATCATCATGAATACAGTGATCAAAAGCAAAGAAGATGATGATGATATTGGATTTATATCCAGCCCTCCACTCCAAATCTCAGAGCAGCTCACAATCTCCTTTACCTTCCTCCCACACAACAGACACCCTGTGAGGTGGGTGGGGCTGAAAGGACTCTCACAGCAGCTGCCCTTTCTGCCAGAGCTATGGCTGACCCAAGGGCATTCCAGCAGCTGCAAGCGGAGGAGTGGGGAATCAAACCGGATTCTCCCAGATAAGAGTCCACACACTTAACCACTACACCAAACTGGCATACCATGTTTAGCTAGGGTGCTGAGGGGAAGGGTGAGTGAGGCAAAGGAAGAAATCACACGCTGCACTTTCCTGTGTAACTAGGCTCTGATATTTACACACGATCTCACAGATATATCCCCCTATCACTGAGGTTTCCAACAAACAAATTAACATGATGCTTAATGATCTGTCAAGGGTGGCACAGCAAGGGATGCCACACCCAACTGCCCCTGTCTCTGAATACCCTTCACTCCTTTCATTTCACAGATTTTGTTTTTAAAAAACCAATGTGCTTAGACTAGGACCTAGGAGACCGAGGTTCAAATCTCCATTCTGCAACAGAAACTCACTGGTGACCTTGGGCCAATCACATATTTTCACATTCCCTCAATGATTCGCCTTTCTACCCAATGTTTTAATGGTTGTTTTTACGTTTTTGTATGTATTTCAGCTCTGATGTTAATTGTTTTAATGATGTGTTTTTGTTGCTTTTATTGATTTTTAAGATGTAGTTTTTATGATTTATGTTTTCATTTGTTAGCCACCTCGGTGAGCCGCTATGATGGTACAAAGTTAAGGTATAAATTTTGTAAAATAAAAAAATACCTCACAGGGTATGTGAGAAAAAAAAAGTGGAGGTGAGGATGGTGTTTAAGCCATTTTGGGTTCCCACTGAGGAGAAAATTGGGGTTAAATGTCTAAATGATAATAAATATAATCTTTGTGTGAATTTGGGAAACTGGGCATAACATGTTTAGCTAGGGCACTGAATGGAAGGGCGGGTGAGGCAAAGGAAGAGGAAGCTGAAAAAGTGATGTAGCAGTGCTCCCACCCAAATTTTTTTGTTCCTGAGGCTCACACAGTCACATCATAGAGCCAGCCTACTCCAGGAGTTGCTTGGCTAAGGAACATCTCAGAGGTGAATCAACGTGGTCTCATTTCAAGTAGTCATGAAGCTCCAGGAAAACACAATCAATGCCACACAAAATGCAGACCAGCTTAGAGGTCTGAAGAAGGACCTAAACTTGTTTCACATGCTTTAAGAGCCCAGGCATTTTGCCCAGACTCTGAAAGGTGTCTTCTGACTCTGGCACTCGAACCGACTAATTGCAGAGCTCAGTACCATCTCGAGCATCAAGAAAGGCTATTGATAAACAGAAAGGAAAATTATGTCATGTACCACACAAGCGTCTATGACTACTGTCTTAGCACTTCAGCCTGATATGTACTGTTAGCAGAGTATAGCAGGGCAGCTAAGAGACTAATAGTGCAATCCGAAGGAGAGCTACATCCTTCCAAGTTACTAACTTAAATGAGTTCATAAGGGTACAACTCTGCTTAGGACAGTAAGATCAAATTTTGCCTCTACCATGCTGTTCACAAGGCAAGAGAGATTTGTAGCCTCAGACACCAGCTAACCTGGGCATAATGCTGGCCTCCCTTACAGGGATGTTGGAAGGATTAGGCGTGAACGCTCTTTGAACACTCTAAAAGCGATAATAAATGCTACACATTATTATACCTCGTGATAACACATGCAATTACAGATAATCATCTTTAATTATCAATAGGGTCCCTGAATGTCTTACTTTCATATCATTTTACCCTGTGAGATAGCAACAAAGCCATCTCAAAAGGCTATATATCAGAATCAGCTTTTATTCTCTGAAAAGAGAGACCATACTAACTTGGTTCCCCCCACCACCTGTGGAGGGACCAGGTCACCGCAAGTTAAAGGGCTTAACTAGATATGACAGTGTCCTCGTGGCCACCATGAGAATGTTGTTGCCATTTTAAAATGATTTTAAAATGCCACATGGGCCCATTCCTGATCAGACAATTATGTGACGCACCCCTACCCATTTTCAAGGGCTGAAATAGCTGCAGGGTTTGTGTGGCTGGTATTTGATAAGAACTTCCAGGCCCTGACCAGAATAGCCCAGTATAGGCCGATCTCATTAGATCTTGGAAACTAAGCAGGGTTGGCTCTAGTCCATATTTGGATGGGAGACCACTGAGGAAGTTCAGTGTTGTTACGCAGAGGCAGGCACAACAAACCACCTCTGAACGTTTCTTGTCTTGAGAACCCTGTGAGGTTACCACAAACCGGTTATACCTTGGTGATGATGGAGGATGAGGATGATGGAGGATGATGATGGAGGATGATGATGATGATGGTGGTATTCATGGGGGACAAGAGTCCTTCAGCCCGCTACACTACAAGACCAATCAGGACTAGACCTTAGCAGTGTTTTAAAATCACTTTAAAATGGTGAGTGTCCTCATGGTGGCCAGAAGGACACCGTCATGTCTATTTTGGCCTTAAATCTCACAAGAAAGTCATCTGTTCATGACAATGGAACACCTGAAAAAGTGTCCCACCCCTAGATCTTCTTCCTCTTCCTCACCATACAGCATTCAACCTGGAGTAAGTCATGTGTATTGGGCAGCCAATTATATTTTGCATCAAGCTTACAGTTGTCCTAACTTTGTGAGTTGTGACATTGCACAGTTGCCTTGGCAGCCACAAAGACCTGTTCCTTGAAAAAAAAGATGCCCTTGGCATGAACATTGAACCTGACTGACAGAAGAAACTAACAAGACTGGGACAGACCTGTGGGCAGCCTAAGGTTTGCTGCCGGAATTAAGAGTTGAGAAAATAGCACCTGAAACACCCTAGCCTGAAAACAGTGGCAAGTCTCAGGAAATAATTGCCTCCTTACATAATGCACCAGTCATTTAAGGACATCATCACAACCCAGGTATACTGATAGCAACTTATTTACTTGGGTTTAAAAAGGCGTTGGAGAAATCCACCCAGGATAGGCATCTCAGGGGCTGTTAATTATTATTAAATTTGTCGGTTGGTTGGTTTCATTGCTACCTTCTTGTGGGCCCTACCAGGGTGCCCTTCTTGTGGGCCCTACCTTCTTGCGGGCCCTACCAGGGTGCCCACAACAATCTTAAGGTATTCTGAAGATCAAACTTGAGGGCACAATAAAAAAAAACAGAAGAGGAGATGCAACAAAAGCTTGTGCCAATGGCTGCTTTTCAACACAGGAAAATGCTCTGCTACATAGGAAACTTAGCCCCAGAATCAGGTTTTCTGTCAGCGATTTAGGTTCCTCACAAATGGGACACTTCAGAGAGGCTATGTTCTGACTAGGTTTGCCAAGTCCAATACAAGAAATATCTGGGGACTTTGGGGGTGGGGCCAGGAGACTGGGGGTGGAGCCAGGAGCAAGGGTGTGACAAGCATAATTGAACTCCAAAGTGAGTTCTGACCACAGCATTTAAAGGGACTGCACACCTTTTAAATGTCTTCCCTCCACTGGAAATAATGAATGATAGGGGGCTCATATAATCGGAACCCCAATCTTTTTTAAATTTGGTGGGCATTCTGGGAAGAGGCACTGGATCTCTCTCTCTCTCTCTCGGCTTGACTTCGCAAACGAAGATTTAAGAAGGGTGCAGTAGTCCACGTCTGCTGCAGGCTCGCTGGTGACTGACAAGACCAATGTGGGACAGGCAGATCCGGCCACAGTGGCTGCAGGGAAAAGTCTGATTTGGGGTTGGTGCTGTAGCAGTGCGATTCTTCCTCAATCTCCTTTTGTCCTCAAGACCAGCTATGCGTGCGTTCTCAAAGGAAGAGACAGCCTGGTGGATGGTGTGCCTCCATGCTTTGCGATCTGAGGCTAGGTCAGACCACTGGTGATGGTTGATGCGACAGGTGCCAAGGGATTTCTTCAAGGAGTCCTTGTACCTCTTCTTTGGTGCCCCTCTATTTCGATGGCCGGTCGAAAGTTCGCCATACAGAGCAATCTTGGGAAGGCGGTGGTTTTCCATCCTAGAAATATGCCCTGCCCAGCGCAGCTGCGTCTTCAACAGCAGTGCCTCGATGCTTGTAACCTCCGCCCTCTTGAGGACTTCAGTGTTGGTCACAAAGTCACTCCAGTGGATGTTGAGGATGGTGCGAAGGCAGCGCTGATGAAAGCGCTCGAGGAGTCGCAGGTGATGACGGTATAAAACCCACGATTCGGAGCCGTAGATGAGGGTTGTCATCACAACCGCTTTGTAAACATTGATCTTTGTGCCTTTTTTCAGATGCTTGTTGCTCCACACTCTTTTGTGCAGTCGGCCAAATGCACGGTTTGCCTTTGCCAGCCTGTTGTCAATCTCCTTGTCGATCTTGGCATCTGAGGAGATGATGCACCCCAGGTAGCTGAACTGCTGGACTGTCTTCAGAACTGATTCACCCACAGTGATGCAAGGATACTAAGCTGAAAATTTGGTGCCTCTACCTCAAAAAACAGCTTTGCGATCTGAGGCTAGGTCAGACCACTGGTCAGACCATCTGGGCCCCAGAGCCCCAGATACCCACAGATCAATTCTCCATTATACCCTATGGGAATCGATCTTCATAGGGAACAATGGAGTGCCCAGCAGACAGTCCCCCCCCCCTGCTTTCTGATGACCCTTAAGCGGGGAGAGGGCCTCCAAACCAGGGAATCCCCTGCCCCCACCTGGAGATTGGCAACCCTAGTTCTGACTATGCTCTGCTCCCCAGCCAGACAGCTCTCCACACCAGGCTGGGACACCTATCTATCCAAGGCCAATTGAAGCCCCAACAGAAAGGGGAGTGAATTCTGATTTAGAGGCATTTAGTCCTAATACCTAATAGTTCAGATAGTAGCTTTGGCTGCTTTGATTTACAGCCAACCTTGCCAGGAACGCCCCCGGATGGGGTTAATGTGAGTCTGTGGCTCACATTATTAACAGGGCAAAGTTATCGTAATGGCCTAAACTCAGCTCACATTCCCTATCAACAGATAAACAGTCAAGACAAATGGCAAATTTACAACAACAGAAAAAAACATGCAAATAAAATGTATTCTTCAGAGATACGGGCAAAGTATCACTGAATACTCTGTGCTGGGGATAAGCCATCAGGGAAGGAGGATCTAGAATATCTCACTTGCACAGCTGGAGTAGATCGGATCCAGCAAGGCAATTCTTATGCTTTTATGCATATTTTTGGCAGTATCGGGCCCGATGTAGTTATCTCTTCAATCATACCTGCTAAAGGGGGGGGGGGGGGAAGTATTAGTATTTCCCAGCCAAGTATTAAAAGCATTCCTAAAGACATAGACGAATTGTTTCTTTTTTTTTTTCCACATAAGCAATCTGTTTCTCATCTGACCTGGCTGCACCTTGAAGTCAGTCTTTCTACAATAGCCAAAGCAAGAACTGAAGCCCAGCGATGAATACTTTTGCCTGCAAATCTCTGGCAATGACATAACCTTGAACTGATACTACAAATTCCATGGGGCCTGACTGACTTTTTTAAAAATCCCACATTTCCTCCAAGCTCAAAGCAGCGTTAAGTAGTTCTCCCTCCCCTAGTTTATCCTCACAACAACTCTGTGTGGTGGGTTAGACTCAACGTATTGTGACTGGGCAAGATCACGTAACATGTTTAACAGCAGAATAGGAAGCTCTAGGACACCCTTCTAACCACTGCACCACTCAAGAATGCCATCTAAGGCTTTACAAAATGATAGCAGGATTTTGAGGGAGGGAGGGAAGGAAGGAAGGAAGGCCCTTCATTACCCAAGACTCCATACAGCCCGTTAAAGCAGCAGTCTTCATCTCACAGGTGGAGGATGCTCAGGGAGAGGGGTCACATAACACCATTTCCTGGGTCAAAAGCCCCTACACAACCACCATTTTGGGCAGAACTACCTGCTGCTAGTATGCATGTGTAGAGATGCTATGCTTCCTATCTCTTCTTGCAAGCACAAGAGAAGGAACAGCAGGATAACGAGGCTAAGTCATTCAACGAGGGAGAAGATTTCTCCATGGATCCTTGGCTTGTTCCTCATTCATTTCCTGGTGCTTCCAATTCCTGGCTTTCTTGCCCAGGATCCTAAACTTGAGATGGGTGACACCGCAATTCCTCTGTTCCTGTCACATTACTTGGACATCACTGGCTTGCAGTTCAGCGTCTCGTCCAATACTCAAGGGGCCTGGCAACTGCAAAGCCAGAAGACCACTGAAGTAGACAATAATGAGCCAGACTAACCAGTGGTCTGACTCAGTGCAGACCAGCTGCAAATGTGCTGATCCCTGCTGAGACATATGCTTAGCATATTAAATTGACTACCATGAGATGGGGTTTAAGGCTTAAAACAAAAAGATAAGACCAAGATAGCTCCATAAACAGCTATTAGGCAGGATAGGTAGATGCAACCTTCATGTCCAGGGACAGGCAGGGGTGGAATTCTAGCAGGAGCTCCTTTGCATACTAGGCCACACACCCCTGATGTAGCCAATCCTCCAAGAGCTTACAAAAAAGAGCCTTGTAAGCTCTTGGAGAATTGGCTACATCAGGGGTGTGTGGCCTAATATGCAAAGGAGCTCCTGCTAGAATTCCACCCCTGGGGACAAGTATCTCCAGATTAGTGCTGCCAGGTTCCTCCTGACCACTGGCAAGGGGGTGGGTAAGGTTGCCAGATCCAGGTTAGGAAACTCCTGGAGATTTGGGGATGGAGTCTTGGGAGGACAAGGGCTTCAGAGGGGTCCAATGCCAGAGTCCACCCTCCAAAACATCCATTTTCTCCATGGGAACTGATCTCTGTAGTCTGGAGATGAGCTGTAATTCTGGGGGGATCTCCAGGTTCCATCTGGAAGCTGGCAATTCTGCTCCAACTACATTCTTATGTAATTTTTGTCCCCATGGCGCTTAGGTGATATCTCCCTCCCTCCCAATGTACACCCCATTAAAAAAGAAGATGCTTATTTCAAATTACATTAGAAGGCAACACTTTCTCTATGGAAATCTAAGAAAATACCTTCGCTTAAAGGATGGTTTCAGAAGGTGTGGGATATAGTTATTCAAGACAAAATAGCCACACAAATATTGTTGATGGAGACCCTGAGTTATAAAAATAACATTGTGGAAAAGTGGTATCCTTTTACAGACTATGTGAATGACAATCCTTCAGCTGAATGTAAAATATCTTCAAAACATTTGGAATTTATCTTGCTTTAGGTTTATTTCTAAAAAAATATGCAGGGCTTTTTTTGTAGCAGGAACTCCTTTGCATATTAGGCCACACACCCTGATGTAGTCAATCCTCCAAGAGTTTACAGTAGGCCCTGTACTAAGAGCCCTGTAAGCTCTTGGAGGACTGGCTACATCAGGAGTGTATGGCCTAATATGCGAAAGAGTTCCTGCTACAAAAAAAGCCCTGAAAATATTTAATGTAAATCTAAGTTTTTGTCACTGTATGTATATGTCTATACAATGCAATTATATTGTTGTCGTTATGTTATGGCTGAATTTGTTAATAAAAATTATTAAATAAATCTTTTAAAAAAAGAAGGCGGCAACACTTTCTCTAGGAAAGACTCCTCCAAAAATCAGGGTGCTAAAATGTGTGATTAAAAATATCAGAAGAGCATGTGGTTTCATACAGAGATCTTGAATTCTTATATACACAGGAGGATTCTCACACGTCTGCCAACAGTGAGCTATGCAAACAACTATATCCAACCCAGGATTCCAGCCTCATACCCTGCATTATGAACCTGCCAGTAAAGCTTCCAAAACCTCAAAGCGAGTGTGTTTGCTTGTGAAATTGCAGCTTACACAGCCAAGGTTCTTCAAAGGGCCTTTGAAAGTTTTTTTTTAAAAAAACCCTTCTATTTGGAGATAACCATTGAAAAAACTTCCAGTTTTGCTTACAGCATTTTTTGAGATTCACGGGGCGAGGTGTATTTACATCCAGAGATGGCTAATTAAGTATGCATCCCCCGGTCCCAGTGTCTCAGAGAAAGAGGTGGGCGAGATTGCGTCGGATGCAAAGGCTTTGCGAGCAGCGTGAAATCGATAAGCACGCAAGGCTCACGAGCTGTCCCAGGGTGGAGGCGAGTGCACGTGTTCCTACCTAGCCATTGCTCAAAGCCATGCTCAAAGCCAAAATTCTTGCTCAAAGCCAAAATTCTTTTGCTCAGCTCTCCGGAGAACAAAAACCACCATTGACTTCAATGAGAATGAAAATTTGCGCCACCTATGAGAAGAATTAACCTCGTATGCATCAAGCCAAGATTCCTATGGTGAACTCTGGGGCTCACTTGGACAGAAACAATGAGCAATTGTGGAGGAGAGACCACCGAATTAAGGGAACTCGGCACAGCCGCAAATCTCAGGGAGGGAAGAGCAGCGGAAAGCCCGAACTCATAACCTCACCCATCAGGAATGTCCACAACTCAACTGGCACTAATTAGATCCCCTGCCTGGCAAGCCCTGTTCCAGAAGGGCATAGAAACCAAGAGAATATTTTGCACTGAGCCAACATGTTCTTGGGGCCACTTTCCCACAGATGTTCCCTCAAACATGAACCTACACAGCTGTGCAAGGCAATTTCTTTTCCAGTGGCAGAATACTTTGTAGTTCCATTGCCCAGGGCTATAGCAACTCTCTAGCTGTTGTCCTGCCTCTAAGAATACATTTACACGACACTCTTGAAATATGCCTGCAACAGTTTTAAAACTTCGAGGCTTTTTTCTGCACACTGAGACCCAGGTTGCCAACAGGACCGGGGGGGGGGGATACCTTGTCCCTTTAACGGAGGTTTAATAAGTAGAAATAGACCACTGGTATAACTGCTGAAGAACATCACTTCAGAATTATTTGTGGATCAAGCTGATATCTAAGTAACTGCTAGGGGAAACAGTTTAAAAGGTGGTAAAAGGTAAAAGTAAAGGTAGTCCTCTGTGCAAGCACCGAGTCATTACTGACCCATAGGGTGATGTCACATCACAATGTTTTCCTGGCAGACTTTTTGTTGTGGGATGGTTTGCCACTGCCTTCCCCAGTTATCTGCATTTCTCTCTCTCTCTCTCTCTCACACACACACACACACACACAGCCAACCTCAAAAGGATGGAAGGCTGAGTCAACCTTGAGCTAGCAACTGCAGATCATGCAGTCAACTTGTCCCTGGATTATACCATGTCATGGATGCAGGTGGGGCGTGAAGGGTTTAAATCTTCTCTGGAAAAAGAATAAAAATAAATGCACTGGCTGGTCAAACCCTCTCTCTCATTCTCAGTTCTCTTTTGCAAAATGGAAATAATAATGGTCTACTCCAAATGGAGAATGAGAGAGTGAGATTCAGTGACAGCTGCATTTATTTACTCACAAACTTCATTTATAGTTTGCCTGTCTCCTTGTGACCCAAGGCAGATTACTGCAAAGCAGTGCATATTTTAAGAGGCTCTCTATGATAAAAAGTAAGTAATTCCACAGACCACATGTCTATTATGGCAGCCTCAGTACAGCAAAGTCAATTAATGGCTCCTTCCATTGCAGTGATTTTAAAAGAGTGGAAACTAAATATTCACAAAAAAACCAGAAGTCTGGGCAGCTGAGTTTTATGTTTTTGTGTTGCTCTTGGGGATTGCGAGTGACATTCGGCAGGCAATTCCAGTCACCAGCCAGGATGGTGCTCTAATAGTAGAGCATATTGCATTTTATGAAGATTGCAAAGGCAATTCACAGATGATTGCTAATAGACACCAATTATCCTTATTCACAACACGTTCATAGGGAAGTCATATTCTCTATTGCTATCACTTCAGTGCAGCTCAAAGCCCAGTTCAGACATGAACACACATCAGTTGCATTCTGTGTGCTTGAAGGCCAACAGCTGAACGTGTGAGCCACTGCATCTGTGGTCATACAAGAAACATTTCTGTCTGTGGCATGGCCCATATGCGCATGCAAGTCATAATATGGCCAGCGTCACATGTGCCATGATATATTATTTTTGTCATACTCTGGGCTCAGGCTGTAGGCAAAGGTACCCTTCACATAAACTGAATGGGATGAAAGCCATTTCGACAGGCTCTGTGTATGTGTCAGCAAGACAGAGACTGATTTCCCACTCACTTTATGCCGCTTTCATGTTCCTCTTCTCAGTGGGGCTTCCTTCCGATTTCACACTATCTGCCCCGGGGCTGCAGCTAGTGTCAGCAAAAAGCTGAAGCTAGCTGCAGCCCCAGGGCAGACAGTGTGAAATCGGAAGGAAGCCCCACTGGGAAGAGGAACGTGAGAGCGGCTTAAGGTGAGTGGGAAATTGGTCAGAGATTTTTCCCACTCGATCAGCGGAGAGATATTTGTGCTACTCAGTTATTTACCAGGAGGCAGAATAATCTATTTCTCTTCCTCGCTCTTCCTTCTTAGAAAATTCTGCAGTTGCTGCTCTTTGGAACTGTCCAGTTCCCAAGAGCAGAAGATGACTTACCACCAATAAGTCAGCGCAAGTCGTATGGGGTGCTACCTCCTAACAAAACCTGCAAGCAGGGAAGATCTTGAAGCTGGTAGAGGTGCTCTCGGCCTGCAGAGCCTGTGGAAAGGGCTTTCAAGAGGCAGGCAGGTGGAAGCCCTTCCTGCAAACCCACTCACATCACTAATAAAAGGCTTGCTAACCTTCAGCTAATTACCAGCAGTGTTTCCTCCAGGTTGTGCATGTGAGCGGCTGCTCGTTAATACAGGAAGCCCAGTTCAGCAGTTATCTGGAGCTGCACAGGGTCTTGCACTACCCATTGCCCATTTCAAGATTACAGCAGTTATATTCTGCTCAGGATGTGAACTGTTCTGCTCAGGGGTGGAATTCTCACAGGAGCTCCTTTGCATATTAGGCCACACCCCCTGATGTAGCCAATCCTCCAAGAGCTTACAAAAAAAAAAAGACTTGTAAGCTCTTGGAGGATTGGCTACATCAGGGGTGTGTGGCCTAATGTGCAAAGGAGCTCCTGCTAGAATTCCACCGCTGGTCCTGCTCAGTGGGTGGAAAAATTAGAGGAAACACCGATGACCAGCATATTCATTATTTTGGGTTCAAGCTTGCGCCAGATATTTTGATAGTAGGGTTACCTTTGTTCCCAGTTACCTGCTCAAAGATGGAACAAAATCTACCAAGCTCCACTTTTTATTTATCCAGGGCTTTTTTTCGGCAGGAGCTCACAGGAGCATAGTTCTAGCTGGCTTGGCCTGGTCTTCTGTTCAAAAAAGGTATCCGGCAGAGGGAAGATACTAGGCAGCCACGCACTCCCAGACCGCGCACTCCATCCTTTCTGCTGCCTCCAGCCTCCAATGGGCTTGCAAAGAGAGCGAGAGACATGGAGCCACCCATAAGCGCCTCCTCCTGGGAGAAGCTGGGCAAGCCGCACATGGCTCATTCTCTCTGGCCATGTTTGGGGTGCGGGGGAGAAACAAGGTCTCTCATTGGTAGGGTGGCCAGACCGTCCCGGTCTCCCGGGACATTCCCGGATCTGGCCACCCAATCCCGGATCCCGGGCTGCCTATACCGGGACCATTAAAGGTCCCGGTTTAGGCAGCCCAGGAGCCGGTGGGCCGCGGGCGCGGAAGGCGGGGAGTGAGGGAGGGAGCGTCCCTGCGCCTGCGCAGGGCCCCTGCGCACGCGCAGGGACGCTCCCACCCTCACTCCCCGCCTTCCCCGCCCGCGCGCGGGGCCCGGCGGCAGTGGTGGAGGCCTCTCCGTGGCCTCCGCTGGTCGCTGGAAGCCCTCCAGAGACTCTGGAGGGCCTCCAGCGACCAGCGGAGGCCGCGGAGAGGCCGCGGGGCACCCGGCGCTGGTCCCGGAAGGCCTTCCAGAGCCTCTGGAAGGCCTTCGGGGACCAGCGCCGGCCAGCGAAGGCTTCCCCGCGGCCTCCGCTGGTCCCTGGAGGCCCTCCAGAGTCTCTGGAGGGCCTCCAGGGACCAGCGGAGGCCGCGGGGAGGCCGCGGGGCACCCGGCGCTGGTCCCGGAAGGCCTTCCAGAGGCTCTGGAAGGCCTTCTGTCACGGCTGGGGCCGGGTCAGGCAAAGTCCAGAGGCAGTCCGAGGTCTGTAGCCAGTAAGCAGGAGGGTCCGAGGCGCCAAATCCGAATCACTGTAGAAGTATCGCAGGTCTGAGGTCCAGAAGCCGAGGTCAGGGAGTCCAGAAGTCCAAAGCCAAAGTCAGGGAGTCAGGAACCAAAGTCAAGCCGGAGTGGATGCTAGAATGTCAGGGAGATGACTAGTTGCTTCCACAAAGCTTCCTCCCAAAGCCCACAGCTATATAGCCCTCTGCTGGCTGTTGCCCGTTTGGGCTAATTGCTGGCTCAGGGAGGCAGCCAGGATCCTGTTACCACTCAAGCATCCTTGCTCTTAGAAGGGCCAGAATCCTCTCAGAACTCAGGGCTCAGGGAGCGTCTTGCTTGTGAGCGTGCCGCCCTCCTCCGATCCCTGAGGTCCTGCCGGAGGCGGTCACGCACACGAGCCACCCGAGAGGGCGAGGCAGGGGGGCTGGGATCTTCTCCAGCAGGAGGCAGGGGCACTGGTGCAGGTGGCAGGGGCACAGTTTCCTCATCAGACTCAACTTCCTCTGAAGGGTCCCCAGCACCCATGACACTATCCCCCCCCCCAGGGCCCCCCTCCGTCGAGGGACCTGGAAGGTCGGGGTGGTCGTTGTGGAACTGGTGCACCAAGTCCGGGGCATGAAGATTGTCCTCGGGCTCCCAAGACCGGTCTTCTGGGCCGTATCCCTCCCAGTCCACCAGGTACTGGAGGCCTCCACGATGGTACCGGGAGTCCAGGATCTGGCGCACCTCATATTCTTCCTCGTCATCCACCAACACTGGTGGTGGCGGCGGTGGGGAAGGAGTCCGAGCTGGGTCAGGGGGTGCAGCCGGAACAAGGAGGGAGCGATGAAACACGGGGTGAATGCGGAGGTGGGGTGGCAACTGGAGCCTGAAGGCGACGGGGTTTATTTGTTCAACGACGGGGTAGGGTCCAATGAACCGTGCATCCAGCTTGTGAGACCGACCAGGCCGGCGCAGGTAGCGAGTTGAGAGCCACACCTGATCCCCCGGCTGCACTGGAGGGCCTTCTTGCCTCTTTCGGTCCGCAGCCCGTTTATATGCCTCCTTGGCTTCCTGTAGCTGCTCTCGGAGCAAGTCTTGGCTGGCACGGAGTTCTTGCAGGTAGGCATCGACGGCGGGGACATTCGTGGGTGGTAGGATCGCTGGGAAGAACCGAGGGTGGTACCCGTAGGTTGCAGCAAACGGGGTCATTTGGGTGGATGAATGGACCGCGTTGTTGTATGCAAACTCCGCTAGGGGCAATAGAGTGGTCCAGTCATCCTGCTGGTAACAGGTGTAACAGCGGAGATATTGCTCTAGCGTGGCATTGGTGCGCTCTGTCTGGCCATCTGTCTGTGGGTGGTAGGCCGAGGACAGGTGCACTCGAGTACCCAGGCTGGAATGGAGGGCTTGCCAGAACCGAGAGGAGAACTGAGGGCCCCGATCGGAGATCAGATGGGCTGGGAGTCCATGCAGACGAAAGATGTGTTGCAGGTAAAGCTGGGCCGTCTCCTGAGCTGTGGGGAGTTTCGGGCACGGAACAAAGTGGGCCATCTTGGTAAATAGGTCGACGACCACCCAGATACAAGTCTGACCCTTGGAGCGTGGAAGTTCCGTGATGAAGTCCATCGAGATGGTATCCCAGGGTCCTGAAGATGTGGGCAAGGGCTGCAGCAACCCTGAGGGTTTGGCTGGGATGTCTTTGGCCCGTCGGCAGACGTCACAGGAGCTGACATAGCGGGCAACATCAGCGCGAACTCGTGGCCACCAGAATTCCCTTGTCAGCAAGTGGGTGGTCTTATGCTGTCCAAAGTGCCCGGCGGGTAACGAGTCGTGGGTCAGGCGTAGCACTTCTGCCCGCAAGGGCCCGGGCGGCACATAGAGGCGTTCGCGGTGTAACAAGAGGCCGCCTCGAGTCGTGAACTCCCCTGTTGGGTCATCTTGGAGAGCCTGGAGGTGTTGCTGGACCCAGGGATCATTGGCCTGGCTAGCCCGAATGTCCTCCACGAGTGCTGGTGAAGTGGAGGTGGCTGCAAATACTGAGGGCGGCAGGATTGGAGCAGCGGGCGCGGCCTCAGTTGAGGCAGGGGCGTATTCCGGTTTCCGGGAGAGCGCGTCTGCTTTCCGGTTCTGGGTATGGGGGATGTAGGAGATCCGGAAGTCGAAGCGAGAGAAGAATAGGGACCACCGGATCTGGCGCTGGTTGAGACGGCGGGTGGTCTGGAGGTGTTCCAAGTTCCGGTGATCGGTGAGCACTTGAACAGGGTGGCGAGCCCCTTCGAGGTAATGTCGCCAAACCTCAAACGCCGCCTTGATCGCGAGCAACTCCCTCTCCCAGATGGTATAGTTCCTCTCTGCAGCAGTGAGCTGCCGCGAGTAATAGGCGCAGGGCTGTAGTGGCTGGGACGGCTCCTCGCGCTGGGACAGCACTGCTCCCAGGGCCACGTTGGAGGCATCAGCTTCCACCGTAAAGGGAAGCTGGGGGTCGGGGTATCTCAGGAGTGGCCCGGTGGCAAAGCGAGTCTTCAGGGTGGAGAAGGCGTTATCGGCCTCTGGGGACCAGTGGAAGGGTTCTTTGGGGCGGAGTAGTTGAGTCAGGGGTGTGGTCAGGGATGCGTAGGCCGGGATGAATTGCCGATAGTAGTTGGCAAAACCGAGGAACCGCTGCAGGTCTTTGCGATTCTGAGGAGCCTGCCAGGTCAGGACCGCTTCTACTTTTTTCGGGTCCATGAGGATCCCCTGCGGTGACACGATGTGCCCAAGGAACTCGACGGAGCGCAGGTCGAAGTCGCACTTCTCCAGCTTGGCGTAGAGACCATGGGCTCGTAGGCGCTGCAGGACCTGGCGGACGTGCTCGGCGTGCTGGGCAGGATTGCGGGAGTAAATTAGGATGTCATCCAGGTATATGATCGCGAAGCGGTCGAGCAGGTCCCGGAATATGTCATTCATGAACCTCTGGAAGACAGCGGGGGCATTGGTCAGTCCGAAGGGCATTACCAGGTGCTCGTACTGCCCGTATCGGGTCCCAAACGCGGTCTTCCATTCGTCTCCGGGCCGTATGCGCACCAAATTGTACGCTCCACGGAGGTCCAGCTTGGTGTAGATTTGGGCCCCCTTTAGGCGATCCAAGAGTTCAGGGATCAGTGGTAGAGGGTACCGGTCGCGGATGGTGATCTTGTTCAGGGCCCGGTAGTCATTGCACAGCCGGAGCTCCCCACTTTTCTTCTTCACGAAGAGCACTGGAGCAGATAGGGGAGAGGTTGAGGGTCGGATGAATCCGCGTTTCAGGTTCTTGTCCAGGAAGTCTCGCAGAGCTGCCAACTCCGGCTCCGACATTGGATACAGACGCCCCACCGGGAGTGGTGCCCCAGGTACCAAATCAATGGCACAGTCGTAGGGCCGGTGAGGGGGAAGCTGATCAGCTCCTGTCTCTTCGAAGACATCAGCAAAGTCCACATACTTCTGAGGGAGCTGAGGACCACCACTCGGGATGCCAGCTGCTAGAGTGGTGGGAGGAGTCAGATGGGGGCATGGGTCTCGGAAGCGTAGTTCCTGCTGGGCCCAGTCCACGATGGGGTTGTGCAGCTTCAGCCAGGAAAGGCCTAGAATCAGCGGGAAGCGAGGCATGCGGGCGACATCAAACCGCAGCTGTTCTTGGTGCTGCTGGACGTGGAAGGTGATGGGACAGGTCTCCTGGGTGACGGGGCCAGAACGGAGGAGGCGCCCGTCAATAGCCTCCACCAGCGACGGAATCCCTTTTGTCTGCACAGGGATCTGGTGCTGCTTCACAAAGGCGGCATCTATAAAACAGTGGGCCGCTCCCGAGTCCAGCATGGCATACACGAACAGCCAGCGTTCGTCAGGCAGACGGAGTTTGACTGGTAGCAGGAATGGCCCTGGGGTATCAGCCCGCTGTTCGGAGGACCCAGCTAGTCGCCCCAGGCTGGGGGGTCCACTTACGCCTGGGGCTGCCCTTTTGGCGGCGGTGGCAGCGAAGGTCCAGGTATCCGATGCTTAGCAGGGCAGCCAGAGGCATAGTGGCCTGCCGTGCCGCAGTAGAGGCACAGATTCTGCGTGCGGCGTCTGGTCTTTTCCTCTGGGGTCAGGCGGGGTCGAGCAGCTCCAAGCTGCATAGGCTCATCCTTGGTGCTGGTACTAGCTGGGGACGGGCGAGGAGCCAGGTAGCACGGCGCAGGGAGCTGGCGCCCTCTGGTCCTGGCTTGGCGGCGACTTTCCAGGCGGCCATCGATGCGGAGGCAGAGGGTGATAAGTTCTTGGAGCGTGGGTGGCTGCTCCACCCTGGCCAGTTCATCCAGGACCTCCTCTGCCAACCCCTCAGTAAACTGGTCCATCTGGGCAGCCTCATTCCACGCCAAGTCCTGGGTCAGGAGCTTGAATTCAGTGGCATATTGAGCCACCGAGGAGTTGCCTTGTTTCAGTGCCCTGATCTTCCGGTTGGCTGTGGCTGCTTGGACTGGGTTTGAGAAAGCAGCAGACAGGTGGGCCTCAAACCCCTGGTAATCAGTCAGTAGGGGAGAGGACGCGACCAGTAAGGGTGTGGCCCATTTGGCCGCCTGCCCCTTTAACAGACTGATGACGAAACACACCTTGGTTTTGTCATTGAGGAAGTCCCGTGCTCTCAGTTCAAAGTACAGCCGACACTGTGCTAGGAAGGCAGGAAATTCTTCCACGGCACCCCCAAATCTGTCAGGTGGGGGAACTGGGCACTTGGCTGGAGCACTGGCCGCAGGTTGTTGCTGCAAGTGCACTACTGCCTGTGTTAGCTGCTGTACCTGGGCTTGGAGCGCAGCCAGTAGTTCTGTAGTTTCACTTGCTTCAGCATCCATCCTGTGGAGTGGGTGTTTGTCGGTGGAAGCAATCTGTCACGGCTGGGGCCGGGTCAGGCAAAGTCCAGAGGCAGTCCGAGGTCTGTAGCCAGTAAGCAGGAGGGTCCGAGGCGCCAAATCCGAATCACTGTAGAAGTATCGCAGGTCTGAGGTCCAGAAGCCGAGGTCAGGGAGTCCAGAAGTCCAAAGCCAAAGTCAGGGAGTCAGGAACCAAAGTCAAGCCGGAGTGGATGCTAGAATATCAGGGAGATGACTAGTTGCTTCCACAAAGCTTCCTCCCAAAGCCCACAGCTATATAGCCCTCTGCTGGCTGTTGCCCGTTTGGGCTAATTGCTGGCTCAGGGAGGCAGCCAGGATCCTGTTACCACTCAAGCATCCTTGCTCTTAGAAGGGCCAGAATCCTCTCAGAACTCAGGGCTCAGGGAGCGTCTTGCTTGTGAGCGTGCCGCCCTCCTCCGATCCCTGAGGTCCTGCCGGAGGCGGTCACGCACACGAGCCACCCGAGAGGGCGAGGCAGGGGGGCTGGGATCTTCTCCAGCAGGAGGCAGGGGCACTGGTGCAGGTGGCAGGGGCACAGTTTCCTCATCAGACTCAACTTCCTCTGAAGGGTCCCCAGCACCCATGACACCTTCGGGGACCAGCGCCGGCCAGCGAAGGCTTCCCCGCGGCCTCCGCTGGTCCCTGGAGGCCCTCCAGAGTCTCTGGAGGGCCTCCAGGGACCAGCGGAGGCCGCGGGGAAGCCGCGGGGCACCCGGCGCTGGTCCCGGAAGGCCTTCCAGAGGCTCTGGAAGGCCTTCCGGGACCAGCGCCGGCCAGCGAAGGCTTCCCCGCGGCCTCCGCTGGTCCCTGGAGGCCCTCCAGAGTCTCTGGAGGGCCTCCAGGGACCAGCGGAGGCCGCGGGGAAGCCGCGGGGCACCCGGCGCTGGTCCCGGAAGGCCTTCCAGAGCCTCTGGAAGGCCTTCGGGGACCAGCGCCGGCCAGCGAAGGCTTCCCCGCGGCCTCCGCTGGTCCCTGGAGGCCCTCCAGAGTCTCTGGAGGGCCTCCAGGGACCAGCGGAGGCCGCGGGGAAGCCGCGGAGCAGCCGGCGCTGGTCCCTGGAGGCCTCCAGAGGCCAGCCCCGGCAGCTCCCTCCCTCCCTCGCCGCGAGGCCGCCGCCGGAGGACTCCCCGCCGCCGCCGCCGCTGGATCCGCCGCCCTGGATTAAGGTAAGGGGGCCGAAAGCGGGGGGGGCGGGGGGCGGCCTTCCTTTCTTCCCTCCCTCCTCCCTTCCTTCCTTCCTTTCTTCCTTCCTTCCTTCCTTCCCTCACTCCCTTCCCTTCCTTCCTTCCCTCCCTCCCTCCTCCCTTTCTTCCTTCCTTTCTTCCTTCCTTCCCTCACTCCCTTCCCTTCCTTCCTTCCCTCCCTCCTCCCTCCCTTCCTTTCTTCCTTCCTTCCCTCCCTCCCTTGCCTTCCTTCCCTCCCTCCTCCCTTCCTTTCTTCCTTCCTTCCTTCCCTCCCTCCCCCCTTCCTTCCTTCCTTCCCTCCCTCCCCCTTCCTTCCTTCCTTCCCTCCCTCCCTCCCCCTTCCTTCCTTCCCTCCTTCCTTCCTTCCTTCCTTCCTTCCTTCCTTCCTTCCTTCCTTCCTTCCTTCCCTCCCTTCCTCCCTCCCTTCCCTCCCTTCCTTCCTTCCTTCCCTCCCTCCCTTCTTCCTTTCTTCCCTTCCTCCCTTTCTCCCTTCCTTCCTTCCTTCCCTCCCTCCCTCCTTATGTTGTTATGTGATGCAGAGTGTTGGACTGGATGGGCCACTGGCCTGATCCAACAGGGCTTCTCTTATGTTCTTATATGATGCAGAGTGTTGGACTGGATGGGCCACTGGCCTGATCCAACAGGGCTTCTCTTATGTTCTTATGTGACGCAGAGTGTTGGACTGGATGGGCCACTGGCCTGATCCAACAGGGCTTCTCTTATGTTGTTATGTGACGCAGAGTGTTGGACTGGATGGGCCACTGGCCTGATCCAACAGGGCTTCTCTTATGTTGTTATGTGATGCAGAGTGTTGGACTGGATGGGCCACTGGCCTGATCCAACAGGGCTTCTCTTATGTTGTTATGTGACGCAGAGTGTTGGACTGGATGGGCCACTGGCCTGATCCAACAGGGCTTCTCTTATGTTGTTATGTGATGCAGAGTGTTGGACTGGATGGGCCACTGGCCTGATCCAACAGGGCTTCTCTTATGTTGTTATGTGATGCAGAGTGTTGGACTGGATGGGCCACTGGCCTGATCCAACAGGGCTTCTCTTATGTTGTTATGTGACGCAGAGTGTTGGACTGGATGGGCCACTGGCCTGATCCAACAGGGCTTCTCTTATGTTGTTATGTGATGCAGAGTGTTGGACTGGATGGGCCACTGGCCTGATCCAACAGGGCTTCTCTTATGTTGTTATGTGATGCAGAGTGTTGGACTGGATGGGCCACTGGCCTGATCCAACAGGGCTTCTCTTATGTTATTATGTGACGCAGAGTGTTGGACTGGAGGGGCCACTGGCCTGATCCAACAGGGCTTCTCTTATGTGACAATACTGACTTTGGTGGACCCAAGCACTGATTCAGTGTAAGGGAGCTTTGCGTTTGTGTCTTCTAGTGCAATTTTGTTCTCAGATCCTGTATTTACTTCATCAGTATATGGGATAAGGCACTTTCTCAACTGTGCTGCATAATGCAGCCTATTTATTTTGTCCTGTTGGCTCTGTTGGCTCTATCTGCGCCACCTTCATCACTTTCGGGGTGTGGATCCCCCAGTGGAGTGGTCTCCCGACTCCCTCCGCCGGCTGTTTCTGATAGCCCTGCGCCCCCTCTTTCATTTGATATGTGTCCCGTGCGGGTGCCACCCTCCCGCCGGGAGATGCCGCAAAATGAGCCCCCTTGAGGCTTATGGCGGCAGGGCTCGGGGGAAGCGAGCTAGACTGCTGTTCTTTTGAGGGGTTATAGAGTGTTTCGAGCCCGTCCCTGTGGCATCGGTCCCATCATTGTGGGGCCCAGGGGGCCGGCGCAGCGGCACGCTGAAGCAGCCTGTCGGTCACTTCCAGGTTCCTGTCCTGCATCTTGACCGGTGTTATTAGTGACAGGCTGCTTCGGCGTGCCGCTGCGCCGGCCCCCTTGGTCCCACAACGATGGGACCGATGCCCCCCCCCAGTGTCCCTGGCTGGCCTTCAGACATTATGGTCACCCTACTCATTGGGTTGTGTGAGAACACACATCCATGAAATGCAGCTGATGGTACTGTACTGTTCTGTGTCAATATGCAGGAAAGTAACCAACTGAACAGGTGATGTCACTTCTGGTGCTGTCAGGGGATGTGGCCTAATATGCAAATGAGTTCCTGCTGGGCTTTTTCTACAAAAAAGCCTTGGATTTATCAATGGTTTAGATTTATCAGTGGTCCAATTGCAGTGCTGAATTTGGATTTTGACAAGTTATCTGGAGAGGAGAGACAGAGGGGGGTTTTTTTGGAGGGGGGCAGACATCAAACTCACTAAGCTCCATTCTCAGACCTAACTGCCCCCTTCACTTAGCTCCGCTCCCTGACCAAACAAAATTAATCTCTGGTTCTACTCCTAGACTAAATATATCTAAAACCCCATGTAGCCAGTGGATTTCCTCGGGAATCGACCCTTTCACCTACCACATTCCAGCCAGAACATTGGTTACTGACAGGGTTTTTGGGGGGGGGGGGGAGAGCAGGAACTCCTTTAAATATTAGGCTACACCCCCATGATGTAGCCAATCCTCCAAGAGCTTACAAGGCCTACTGTAAGCTCTTGGGGGATTGGCTAAATCAGGGGTATGTGGCCTAATATGCAAAGGAGTTCCTGCTACAAAAATGCCCTGGTTGATGATGAATTCTTTGTCTGTGGAAAACAGCTTTCCACATATATCCAAGCCTTTGTTTTGCATCCCAAGTGGAAAGTAGGGCAAAATATCTAGGCCCTACACTAGCACATTACACCTTAATTGGAGGGGAAGCAGCCTAGATTTATCAATGGTCCTACTGCAGTGCTGGATTTGGATTTGGACAGGTTACTGGGCGGGGAGACACAAGGAAATAGAGATAGGCCTGCATACAAAGCAAGCCGAGCAAAGTTTAAAGGACTTAATGGGGGCTTTGTGCAGAAAGCCAGCAGCCCTGCCTGACTCAAGCAGACTAACAATGAAAGTGTTAACACAGCAGCAAGCCTTTTAATGAAGCCACCAGGCAGCATTTGGCGTTAATGAAGGAAAACTACCTTCTTCCACTGCTTCTGCAAGAAAGCACACATTTATGAATATTGCAGTACTTTGGTTAATGCATTCATTTGGGGACAAACTAAGTGCTTGCTGCATACCAACAGTCTTTATAGAACAGAATCTCACATTGCAACGTTTTATGCATGCAACTCTTTTAAGAAACTTTTTAAAAGGTGAATAAGTCTTTCTCCCTTCCCTTATCTAACTGCAGACATCTTCCTGGAACAGGGATTTTTATTTTTTGCTTGTAGCCCAGCAGCCGTGCTATTATTAAAACACAGGAAAATAAGAGCCCCGTGGAGCAGAGTGGTAAAGCTGCAGTACTGCAGTCCAAGCTCTGCCCACGACCTGATCCCGGAGGAAGCTGGGTTCAGGTAGCCGGCTCAAGGTTGACTCAGCCTTCCATTCTTCTGAGGTTGGTAAAATGAGTACCCAGCTTGCTGGGGGGAAAGTGTAGATGACTGGGAAAGGCAATGGCAAACCACCCCGTAAAAAGTCTGCCATGAAAACATTGTGACGTGACATCGCCCCAGAGTTGGAAACAACTGGTGTTTGCAAAGGGGACTACCTTTACCTTTGTTAACTCTGCATAAACTAATTTAGTCTGTATTGCCTGTTGTCTGTGTAATTCTAATCTCAACTTTGATAAAGTTAATTTTAAAAAAAACAACTGAAAATCTGGATGTTGGGATCTACGTTCTGCACTTTTATGGCGAACTCACACAGTTCTGGAAGAGATGGGAGCCTGGGAAGGGGGGCGGGTCTTTACATCATTCATTGCTTCAGAGCGGTATTTTCCTACTTGCTTTTTCTCTGTACGCAATTGCCTGTCAGATATCATGATGAGATGGAGGGGTGACCTCTGACAAGGACAGCAAGAACCTTCTGCCATTACAGCTCTACCTTTCTCAGTTAGTGTGTTTGTGGGGACTGCTGCCGATTACCCCATGTGTCACCCAGTTCAAATTCCTTTTCCCTCTATGTATCTGCAGATCAGTGCCCTACCTGGTTGGCACTGCTCACATTAAAAGGAAAGGAGCTTGTATAAACCACGCCACCGTCCACGGGGACTGATCCCATTCACAAATATTGTCACTGCAGCAACTGTTTATCACAGAGCTCAGACTGGAAACAGAGGATAGCAGTTTCACAGAGCTGAAGGAGAAATGGAAGAAGCACTGCTGTGCATAATGCCCAAAGCTCATCCTGTTGCAAACACTGCAAAAACTCTTTGCTCAGAAGCAACGATGTGTGATTCACATGCAATTATTATGTGATCCAAATCTTCCTTTCCATATATCCATACACACAGAAATGCTGCAAAACAAAACAACGAATGTTCAAGTATTATCCGAGACAAATTCCCATTCCAATTTTTTCAGTTAATTACTCTCAGCATCCCGCAATTAAGAAGGGCACATCCGCCCATCAGTCTCTTATTTTGATTTTTTTTCCTTCACTATGTTTCCCCCCAGAATTAAAACCAAACAAATGGTGGCCCTATAGGCCAATCCCACACTGGACCTTTAATCCAGGTTCAGCCCTGTCCCCAAATGGACATTCTACACTTGGAATCATAGAAACCAGTTTGGGGACAGGGCTGAATTAGGATTAAAGGTCTAGTGTGGAATTTTAAGCTTGTTATTCCAGTCTGGTCCTTGCATCTGTCAAACAACTTTAAAATACAGTATGCTAATTTGCTGCTTACCCTCTACGAGGGGTGGAATTCTAGCAGGAGCTCCTTTACATATTGGGCCACACATCCCTGATGTAGCCAATCCTCCAAGAGTTTACAAAGAACAGCCTTATAAACTCTTGGAGGATTGGCTACATCAGGGGTGTGTGGCCTAATGTGCAAAGGAGCTCCTGCTAGAATTCCACCTCTGCCCTCTACCTATGTGTGAAGGCTGGTAACTTCCATTTCAATGTACCTGAAGAATTGTGCTTGCACACAAACACTTATCCCTTGAATAAAACTTTGTTGGTCTTAAGAATGCCACGGGACTCAAACTCTGTTCTTTTATTTCCATACTAGCTTGCCATCCAAAAATCTACATAGAACATGACTTGGCTCTATGCAGCTACTCCCAAGGATCAGTTACCATTATATACATCGGTATTTTGTTACAGAGCTGTAAAGATTCCTCCAGCCAAACATAATATGGAGTTTCTGCACATCAGATGTAGATCTCTCTGAAAAATCAGGAATTTGGCAGACGCTGCAGTAGCAAAACAAAAAACATGCCTCCCCTTGTAGGATTCTTGAATGCAACCACCACCCATTCACAAATATTGTGACTGCGGCAGTCATTTATCACAGAACTCAGACTGGAAGCAAAGGATAGCCATTTCACAGAGCTCAGGGAGGAATGGAAGAAGCATTGCTGGGAACGGCGCCTATAATATAGTGGGTTCAACGCACGAAGGCGATGCAGTTGTAATAAACATAGCTCTTTATTCGGTACAGCATAGTAACGGCTGAACTCTAAGACTGGCAAACTGAGCCTACGGGCCCAACTATATACAGTTCAAGGTTTCCATGCTAGGACGCCATTGGATCATTCAAACCAGTAGGGGGGCTGTGATTGGAGCAGGGCAGCAAGGAATTGGATCCTACTGCCCCATTGTTCCTGAGTGCCCAAGCTCAGTCCTAAAGGCTCCAATGAGCCAGGCAGGAACGCAGGTAATAGTATCATTAGTCCACATACACAACAGTGCCCAAACTCATCTAGTTGCAAAGCCCTGCAAAAACTCTGCCCAGAAGCAACAATGATGGGTGGAAAGTATCATCATTTCGCAGCTGACTTATAGCAACCCCAAATGGTGTTCAAGGCAAGAGATGGAGAGGTGGCTTGCCATTGTCTGCCTCTGTGTCAGCAACCCTGGACTTCCTTGGTGGTCTCCCATCCGATTACTTATCAGTGCTGATGCTGCTTAGCTTCCAAAATCTGATAAGATCAAGGTAGCCCTACACATCCAGGTTACGGCTGATCTTTAAGGTCCCATTGGACTTGACTTTTGCTCTTCTAGAGCACGCCAGCATGCTGAAATTACTCTTCTGTCATTTCTATATCCTTTTGCACGGGGCAGCATTCAGCCATACAGTCCTTTACCTTAAACCTGAATTGATACAAGTTCAGAAACTGCAATCCCATGTGTGAGCGGGAAGAGAACGTTATACAATTGCTATCAAGTCCTGTCTTCGTATCTTGTCCCACCGCTGTCTTTTACAAGCAGCTGGACTTTTAAAAACTTTAGATGATCTTACTGGAGACAACCAAATATGTAGCTGTGAAGTGGCGTTTGGGGTTTCTAACAGCTGCTTCTAGAAAACAACCACAACGCTCAAACTGAGCAGCAAGAATGTGTTGGGGAGGGGAGTGTCTTTTGAAGTGTCCCCATTGAAGCTAACTTCAGATAGCATATCGGCTGTCCGACACATTTGATTCAAAATTTGGATGAAAAGTATGCCCTGGCTCCCTCATAACGGGTTTCTGGAACACACAATTTAGAAAGACTAAAGCAGTCGCATCTTAAAGTGCACTTGGGGAGGGGGGGGGGGTAAGTTTGCCGTTTCAATTCACTTACAAATGTGGCAGGGCGGTTTTCAAAACACTTTGGCAAATGCCCCCCCCCTTCCTTTTTCTTTTATTCATTTTTACAGGACATTTTCCAACGTGCTTTGAAGTCCTGGCTACAGACTTCTGGGAGTCAAGATCAGTCAAAGTATACCCAACTGAAAAAACAGACTCTTTGAACACAGTGGCTACGACTAAAGCCACTCTTCACTTTCCATGAATGACATTTTGCAGCATATACAATTAAATGATTCTAAAATGGGCGAGGACACATGTAAGCAGCCAGGATGAGAACAACTACCTGCCTCTTTCTGCAAGGGAAGCACATAATATGCAAACAGAGGGAAAGACAGATATTACTGGTTGGATGTTGAAATTTTCAAGTGGGATACGTTAAAAAAATTAAAAGATTGTACAATGTAAGGAAGGAGAACAAGTAACTAAAACTTTTAAAAGCTCTGGATTCACTGGCATCTGGTACCCGGAAGAGTAGGGTGGATAGCAGGGTGGTCAATGGTGGGAAGAGACAGTCAACGGTAGGCGGAGTCAGCTGATTCTTGTTTTATCCCCATCTTTCTCCCTTGCAGTGGTACTAAAAACATTTAAGCACTGCCATACAGTTCCTTAACAAATAATTTAACTGAGCTTGAGCTTGGTCTCTCACCTTGGTTCAGAAGACTTGCATATTACCTTCCCATTGTATATGGGTAAAAGCAACCCAACATTCTTTCTAGCTTAGCAAATACTTTGACTGATCTGTGATGAAAGTTTTTCTTCCCCTACTACAGAAGAACTGTCACCACTACCACTACTGTATTTGACACAATGCCAACAAAGTACATGATAGTTTACAGAATAACATGAGTAAGAGTCTGCCTTGAGGAGCTTACATTCACAAGAACATAAGAAGAACCTTGCTGGATCAGACCAATGGTCCATCCAGCGCTGGCCCTGCCATTAGGCAAACTAGGCAATTGCCTAGGATGCTGGCCTTCTGGGGGCACCAAATTGGGCATACCCCATGTGGCTTGGTGGCGTTATCGGTGTAGGGGAGGGAGCCAGAAGTTAGCCTTGCCTAGGGTGCCGGACAGTCTAGGGCTGGCCCTGGGTCCATCTAGTCCAGCATCCTGTCTCACACAGTGGCCAACCAGTTCCTCTGGATGGCCAACAACAGGGCACAGAGGCTGAGACCTCCCCTTGATGTTGACCCTGGCTCTAGGATTCAGAGGTTTGGTGCCTCTGAAATGTTGGGCAGTAGGAGCAAGGACAGAAAGGGAAGTGCAACACAACAGTGATGGGATGGATATGAGTCAACGTTGTTTGATGGTTTATGGGGTCAAGTCAAAGACTTCAAGGGAGAGATGGGCTTTAAGGGGGCATATGGCACAGTGGGGGGAGACTTTGGCCTTTGGTCTACCACTATGGGAAACAGGATGCCAGACAAGTTAAATCAAATCCAGAAGCTCTCTTCTTATGTCCTCTTGAGAAGCTGTTCCAGCCATAACAACCGTTAAGGGAAATGGCCCAGTTGTTTAAGGGAGTAGAAGATCTTTGAACTGAAGAAGGTAGTACACTGAAATTCTCAGGAGGAATAGGATGTGAGATCCATATTTTGTTGGCAGAGTAATTAACACAGCAATGGTGCACAGCCTAATTAAAGAGTAGATAAAAGTTTATTTAGAAATTAGCATATTTGATAGAAAAGAGGAGAGACAGAGCGGTTCCTAACTACATCTCTAGCTGAGGGGGGCGGGGGGTAAAACTGAGCGTGGCACTTTTGAGAAGAAGGGGGAAATTGCCCTGAGAATAGCAATCTGAAGATAGAAAAGGAATAATACTTAAAGAACCGAAGGTGCTGACTTCACTCTCCTGTTTAATTGTCTTCTTGCTGCCCCCCTGTAGGGTCTTCTTCTCTTCTTCTTTGTGCACCAGACGTTGCCTTTTCCAACATATTTTTGCTTCGCCACAAACCAACCCTACCACTTCTAATTTGTCTTTTGCTGACCAAAGTCAGAAAGAAAACTCCTGCCATTCCAAGGCAAAATTCCAGAGACACTTGGCCCATCTCTGAACTGACAATGAAAACAGCTCAGCTCGCTTAATCTCACTTATCTTGAAGTCACTACACCACTGAAACCAGGAAGTCATAATGTTTTAAATAAATATTTGCACTAAAACAAAACAGAGTCTTGGGGAAGGATAATTTTCTCCTGCCGGACACACGGCATGCGCAACTGGCAGGAAGTTGCCCTGACAGCAGTTTGCTACCATTATGAAGTTGCTTGGCACCAAGGGTCGTTAATTCACCCACTCCCCTGCTTTATCTGGCAGACTGAGGCTTGAACAGAGCATAGACTACATCTCACACACATTGCACATAATTAACCATCGGTGATACACTGGGGTAGAATTCTGGCAGGAGCTCCTTTGCATATTAGGCCACACCCCCCTGATGTAGCCAATCCTCCAAGAGCTTACAAAAAAGAGCCTTGTAAGCTTTTGGAGGCTTGGTTACATCTGGGGTGTGTGGCCTAATATGCAAAGGAGCTCCTGCTAGAATGCCACCCCTAGTGATACATGGTTACCTTCTACCCCACTTGCTGCTAGGCTTGACAATGTTCTAACAGGCATGAGGGAGGGAAACAGGCATATCAAGACCAGACGTTTTATCCCCATTTTATCCCTGGGATGGCAACAGGGATGATTCACACACAAAAATCTCACCTGGAACCCTTGATAGACATCATCCAGCCTCCCCTCTTCCATTTGCACAGTGCTCTTCCTTTCTTTTGGTGAAACTGCACCATTACGCCCATGTCTAAATATATACACCTGACCTAGATGGCCCAGGCTAGCCCTATCTCATCTGATCTCAGAAGCTACACAAGGCAGGGCCCTGCTTAGTACTTGGATGGGAAACCACTAAGGAAGTCCAAGGCTGGTATGCAGAGCCAGGCAATGGCAAACCACCTCAGTTGGTCTCTTGCCTCAGCCGCGATGACAGCACATACAAATTAAACAGGCAGAAGCATGTATCCTTCCCAGAACCCCTTAAAATAAAGGCAGAATAAATATCAGACAGACATGCACATTGATCCATTAGTTTTCATTAAGCCAGTTCATAAATTTGAACTGACATACATCTGATATTAAAAACCACAATGCTCAAAACCACTGGGACAACATTTTAGATTTGAGGGTGGTATAAGTAGTTGTATATGTCAAGGAATGCTGGGTTAATTATGGCTATATTACTGTGTGTAATACTATGCTGATATATAATTTATTTTGTTCATGTGTATTCATTTCAAACCAGGTCATTATTTTCAATTTTGCACATCTTTTACCCTCAGTATTCTGTCAGATTTTTCCTCAAAGTCTTTTGTTTGCTCTGTCTTTTGAGTTGACTGCAGGCATTTCCTCACTACCCCAATCGGTTTCAGGGGGTTTTTTTAGATGGCCAACACATTTTGAAAGTTAACACATTATCCCACTTATCATTCTGCACCTTTAATTGCTACAAAAGTGCAACAACTTTACATTTCCAACCAGTGAAATAAGTGAGATTGGGCTGCCAACGCATTCATGCCAGAAGCGCCTTTGACACCGTTGTTTCGCAGGGCATAATGGATCGTCGCAAAACTAATTGAAACCACAATTAAAGCCAAACAGGGAGTCAGGGTTGGGTTTTGTTTTGTTTTGTTTGTAATCCTATGTCACTATTTCTGGCTCACAGCACCATGTTCAGCGCACCCAACCACATCGGTCTTATTGCAAGCAATATAATTTGTTTTTCCTTCTTTCGTTTGCACCGTGTAAGGCTAAATTGATTTGGGAGAAGGAGGGTCAGGATTTTGGTGTGTTTTTTTTTTAAACTCCAATTAGAATGTATATTAATTCAGGGCAGCAAACAGAGATTCTTGCTGGCTGAGGGCCACGCAAGCAACCCTGAGGGGGGAAACTCCCTGCATGCCTGTATGGCTTTGCCAAGGAAGAGGCGGCAGGTGGAGAGGTTCTCTTCAGCTGCTGAGGCACAAGGCAGCTGGAAGGCACCGGCCACCCTGCTGGGTGAAGGAGTGAATTGGCCCCAGATGAGAGAAGAGGCAAGGTCGCTAGCGTGTTATTACACTTCTGTAGATTTAAAGGAGTGCAAAAAAACATTGCACATGGATATTTCTGATTAGAAATGGGGAATATATGATTGCAAAGACACTGAACAGTGTGTGTGTGTGGGGGGGGTTATAACGGTGGTGGTCAAGCTGCAACCTACTTATGAAGACATCACAAGATTTTCGAGGCAAGAGATGGACAGAGGTGGTTTGCCATTGGCTGCCTCTCTGCAGCAACCTTGGACTTCCTTGGTGGCAGGGCCGGATTAACAATTTGGCCAAGTAGGCACTGGCCTGTGGGGCCCCATGCCTTTAGGGGCCCCGGGTCAGCTTACCCACCTCCTTTTCCCCCTGCTTTCAGCCCTCCCTGCCTGCACATGCAACTGAGCCGCTCTTTGCCCAACTTGCCTGATGTGGCTGCTGCTGGTGTCATCGCCAAGTTTGCCCCTCTCTGCCTCTCCCCCACAGCTTTTGAGAAGGTGCCTGCAGGCTGCGGGGGCGGGGCATGGGCAGTAGGAAGGTGCTCCAACTCTGAGATAATTTGTGAGGGGGTCCCTGAGATTTTGACTGCTTAGGGGCCCCCACAGGGTTTAATCTGGCACTGCTTGGTGGTCTCCCGTCCAAGTACTAACTGGGCCAACCATGCTGAACCAAGGTGGGGAGGAAATTCCACAGCAAAGGACCTATTCTCTGTTCACCATCCACATGTATTTATTTAGATATTTATACCCCCAAACAGCTTGCAACATCCATTGCCCTCTTCTCTGCCCTCACAATGACCAGCCTGTAAAGTAGATTAGGCTGAAACAGCTATCTGACTGACGAAGGCCGCTTTGACTGTCTCTCTCTCCCTCAATTAGTATTTGTCAAACATGGTTGAGAATATGAGGAAGAAATAAAGAATTCAGGCCGAAGAGGATTAGTACATAAGCTACAAAACAGCTGTTTTCTTGTATGTCACCCAAATTATCATGGTCTGAACTAAAATTGTTGCTAAAATGAGTCAATTTTCTATTCTCAAATCTGCTAATAACTTAGGAACAGAAATATCAGCTGAAGACTTAGGCCACTGTAGTATCAGAGGTTTAATCATTTTTTGTTGTGCCAGGGGAATTCAAATAAAACATGGTTTACAAATTAGATAATGCCCAGGCTTCAACATATATTTGAGAGTTTTGACTCCCAAAAGCTTAAACACACACACAAGAAACTTGTTGGTTTCACTGGACTCAAATCTAGCTAGGCTGAGAGTCTGACTGGACCGAAGTCACATAGCAAGTTTCATTGGCAAAACGGGGGGGCGTTTTCCCACAGAGCTTACCTCAGAGCGACATCCCTCTTCACCGCGCAGCATCTGCGCGGATTTCCCACCAACTGCTCCGCATAACCAGGAAGAGCTGCGGCTTTTGCGTCGCTAACGTAAACTGTTTTTTAGTGGTTTACATCTGCGACGCAAAAGGTCCGGCACTTCCTGGTTATGCAGAGCAGTTGGTAGGAAATCCGCGCAGACGCTGCGCAGTGAAGAGGGACGTCACTCCAAGGTAAGCTCTGTGGGAAAACGCCCACTGATTCAAACACAGGGCCCCAAAGTTCTAGACTGACATATTTAACCACTACACCAAGCTAGCTCTCACTTTAATTTGGAAGCTGAGGGCACCCTGAGAAGTGCCTTAGACTCTGTGCTACATGGATCAGAACATAAAGGGCACGACAAAGCAGAAATAATAACAGCTAGAACTGCACAATGGAAGTACAGACCCATCAATGAATGAACACAGCTATATGAGAGGCAAATGAGACGTAATACGCCGAAGATGGAAAAAGGCGGGGCCTGGAGATCTCCTATAAGTACAACTGAACTTCAGAGTACAGGGATCAGTTCCCATAAAGGAAATGGCAGCTTAGGAAGGCCAACTTAAAGGCATTATACCTTACTGAAGTTGCTTCTTTCCCTAAGCTTCACTCTGCCAGCTGGAGATCAGTCGTAAAAATGGGAGGTTTCCAGGCCCCACCAGGAGGCTGGCAACCCTACCTCCCCCATTCTGACCTCAGTTGCCGAAGGCCTACAGGCCAATGTATCCCCCCACCCCAAGAACACTTGAATGAGGCCTCAAAGGGGAAGTCTTGTAGGAAGTTTTGATGCTGGCTTCAGACCACCATGACGGAAATTATGTTCAAATGACAGGCTGTTATTAATTAGATGTGGTTTATTGTATTTTTAACTGGCCTGATTCTGTAGTGAGTTTTATTTACATATAGAAGAAGATATTGGATTTATATCCCGCCCTCCACTCCGAAGAGTCTCAGAGCGGCTCACAATCTCCTTTACCTTCCTCCCCCACAACAGACACCCTATGAGGTAGGTGGGGCTGGAGAGGACTCTCACAGCAGCTGCCCTTTCAAGGACAACCTCTGCCAGAGCTATGGCTGACCCAAGGCCATTCCAGCAGGTGCAAGTGGAGGAGTGGGGAATCAAACCCGGTTCTCCCAGATAAGAGTCCGCACACTTAACCACTACACCAAACTGGAAGTTGTAAACTTCCAATCTGCATGCATTTAATATAAATAAATAAATACTTTTCAGCAGCTCTCTTCTAAACCACAACATAGCCATGGGGGGTACAAGTTAGAAGGGGGAAGAAGACCAGGGCAGAGAAGAAGGGGCTATTTGACTCCTTCCGCGCCTGCCTTTTTCCCGCTGAAAATCACAACTCTCAAGACTTATTTAGTTCTGCTGGTGGAGGGAGGAATACAAGTGCCTGCACTTTTCCCCCAACAGGAGTTGGGGAGGGATGGTGGCTCAATGGTAGAGCATCTGCTTGGGAAGCAGAAGGTCCCAGGTTCAATCCCTGGCATCTCCAAAAAAGGGTCCAGGCAAATAGGTGTGAAAAACCTCAGCTTGAGACCCTGGAGAGCCACTGCCAGTCTGAGAAGACAATACTGACTTTGATGGACCAAGTGTCTGATTCAGTATAAGGCAGCTTCATATGGTCATATGTTATGTTCAAAATAGGTCAGAAGCAGTGTTCCCACTAAGCTGTTAGTGTGAGCTAACTCACAGGTTTTTGAGCCTTCATCTCACACATTTTTGTCTTAGCTCAGAGCAAACTGATTTATGCAGTAGCACACTGCTTTAATGCCAGTAGCTCGCAAAGTAGAATATTTGCTCACAAGACTCCACAGCTTAGAGGGAGTATTGGTCAGAAGTAGCAATTTTTATAGGAAAATGACACAATGGGAAAGTGTTCAAAAAACCCTCACCCCCTGGGTTCCCCCCCTCATTAAACTGTAGCCCCACTCCCACCCTTGGAGCTGCGCTCTGATTTTAAATAATGATGGGAGGGACCAGCTTTGTTTGTTTTATTTTATTTATAACCTGTCTTACTTGTTGAGATTCAAGATGGATTAAAGAATATAGAACGGTGCACTCAGGCAGCGAACAAAACCAATGCAAGAGGGGGAAACAGTGGGATGGCTTCTAGTGTCCTGCCCAACTGACGGATCTCCTGGCGGCACCTGGGGTTTTTTTGGCCACTGTGTGACAGAGTGTTGGACTAGACAGGCCATTGGCCTGATCCAACATGGCTTCTCTTATGTTCTTAAGGAACAGACTACTTGAGGCAAGGCAGACCATAAATGATACAGAAAGTGGAATTACAAGGAATTATAAAACCACATGACCTAGGCTAGCCCAATCTCATTGGATCTTGGAAGCTAAGCAGGTGTGCTTGGTCAATAAGAACATAAGAGAAGCCATGTTGGGCTAGGCCAATGGCCCGTCCAGTCTAATACTCCATGTCACACAGTGGCCAAAACCCAGGTGCCTTCAGGAAGTCTACCAGCAGGGTCAGAACTCCAGAAGCCCTCCCACAGTTGCCCTCCAATCACAAAGAATACAGAGCATCACTGCCCCAGGCAAAATATTCCATCTATACCCTGTGGCTAATAGCCACTGATGGACCTCTGCTCCCTATGTTTATCCAATCCCTCTTGACCCCTCATTATGCCTATAGCTGCCACTACTACCTGCAGTAATGAATTCCACATGTTAGTTACTCTTTGGGTGAAGAAGTACTTCCTTTTATCTGTTCTATGCCTAATGCTCATTCATTTCATGGAGTGTCCACAAGTTCTTGTATCATGAGAAAGGGAGATGAGTACTTCTTTCTCTTCTTTCTCTGTTTGGATGGGAGAACACCAAGGAAATCCTGGGTGGCTTTCTAGAGGCAGACAACGGCAAACCACCTCTGAAGTGTCTTGCCTTGAAAACCCCACCTGGGCTTACCATGTCAGCTGTGACTTGCCAGCAAAAACAACAACAAGAAGGCAGTAAAAATAAGGTGATACCTACAATACCACTGCAGTGGACTATTCCATTACAAACACACCCTCCAGGATTATTCTGTTCTATTACAGTTCTAAACCCTTCCTAGAAATGACTTCGTGAATGCTTCTGTTTTGTGCATTCTGCAGAATAACAGAAGAGTGGAGGAATATTCCAGTGGGATCCACCATTGACAGTGCATCTATATGGACAGCTGTCCATCTTACTCATTTGCAGGGTGGCACCTTCAGAAAGCTTTGCTCAGATGAGTGAAGCAATTGCAGCTGAGCATAGTAGGAGACAAGGTCCTGCAGGTATGTAAGTCCAAGACCATTCAGGGCTTTGTAGGTGACTTCCCTATACCCCTCCAGTAGTCACCAGGTTGCATAAGCAGGGGTGGAATTCTAGCAGGAGCTCCTTTGTATATTAGGCCACACATCCCTGATGTAGCCAATCCTCCAAGAGCTTACAAAAAAGAGCCTTGTAAGCTCTTGGAGGATTGGTTGCATCAGGGGGTGTGGCCCAATATGCAAAGGAGCTCCTGCTAGAATTCCACCCCTGTACTTAAGTGCCATCAAGCTGCAACTGACCCCCATTTCAAGTGAGAAGCCAAGGTGGCTTGCCATCGCCTTCCTCTGCAGAGCTTTCCTTTGTGGTCTCCCATCCAAGTACCAACCATGTGTAACTTCCGAGATCTGACAAGATCAGGCTGTACAATGCTGCCTTCCCTCCTGGGGAGCAGCTTTACAAACCAGAACAGACATAATATTATGCACTTCTGGGATGCACTTCTGGGAGTTGTCGTCATCTCCATTTATACAAATCATGGCGTAGACCATGTCCTGTCAGCCGCCCTGAGCCTGCTTCGGCGGGGAGGGCGGGATACAAATAAAATTTATTATTATTATTATTATTATTATTATTATTATTATTATTATCTCCCTGGCCACCTCACAGGGAAGTTTTTGTGCCACTGAGTTACTCCACAGACTTAGCTCCCATGAACCACTATTTATTTAAAACCTTTCTATCCTGCACATTCCAGAGCCTGCCCAAGCCAGCTGCTGTTGAGAATCCAGCTGTCATTTATGGGATCATGCATGCTATAGAATTGGACCCAAGGTGCCTAAGCATAGGAAAATTCCAGCTCTCTTGCTCTGTGCTTTAGTGCACAGCTGGAATATACCGCAGGGAAAGGAGTTTCTGAAAAAGACCCAGTGAGGTCTAATGTTTAGAGTGCTGGGCTAGGAACTGGAAGATGCCGCTTCGAATCCCCATTCTGCCTCGGTAGCTTACTGGGTGGACTTGGGCCAGTTACCCACTTTAAGAGCAACCTGCATTATAAGGATAAACTAGAGGAGAGCAACATAAACTGTTCTGGGTCCTCCTCACTGGGAAGAAAGGTGGGGAATAAACAAAGGAAATAATAAAGCTACTGCAACTTGTGTCAAATGCACTTTGGGCAGTGATTAGCATCTGGAGAGGTTAAGCCGTGCTGTCTTGCTAAGACTACTGCCTCCCTAATAGCAGAAATGTTGGAGCAGGCTGTGGTTACTCCACGGAAAAAGGAAATTCATCCTGCACATGCATACTAGTCTTCACATGTATTCCAAGACTGATCCTTTTGGAATTCAAAGCCATATCCAGCAGGGACATTATAAACACCACTGAATATTGTCCAAAGCACCCGGTTCAGTCCAAGCACCCAAGCAAGAGGACTGGAGTTATTGTCTCCACCATCTCCATGACCAGGTGGCTTCCAGCCATGTACAATATGGGCAAAATAATCTACATCCCAATCGATGTTCCCTCTAAGCTGCAGAGTCTTGTGAGCAAAAATTCTACTTTGTGAGCTACTGGTATTGAAGTTGTGCTACGGTCATTAAAGTTATGAGCTACTGTATACATTATTGTGCTCTGGGATCATCCTTTCTGAGCGAAGACAAAAATCTGTGAGCTGGAGGCTAAAAATCTGCGAGTTAGCTCATGCTAACTCAGTTTAGAGGGAACACTGATTCCAATCCACATTCTGAGTACTTGCACATGCTAAGAATGGGCAATGATGATTCATCATGGGGAGCCAAGTTTCTCATGTGGGCAAGACAGGACTCCCTTCATACATGGGTTCCAGGTGGGTTGCAGAAACAGCTTACACTGCGTGAGTGGTACTGCTTGTATGCTGCAGGCATCAAAGATCCCAGGTTCAATTCTTGAAGTCCCCAGACAGGGGAAGGAAACCTCTGAAAATCCTCTGCCAGGGAAAACAAATACCAGTCTAAGACAAGAGGGACCAGCTGATTGACTCCATATAAAGCTCTGACCTGACCTGACCTGACCCAGGCTAGCCTGATCTTATCAGAGCTAGGAAGCTAAGCAGGGTTGGCCCTGATTAGTATTTGGATGGGAGACCACCAAGAAACATCAGGGTTACAACGCAGATGCAGGAAATGGCAAACCACCTCTGCTCATCTCTTGCTTTGAAAACCCCACAAGTGGGCTGCGAATAGACAGCAAAAAAGAAGTAGCTCCATATCCTCCTATGAGTTCTAGGAAGAGTTCCAACACACACACTCAATCAATGCACTGTCCTACATACCAGGAAATGCACACAGAGGATGTAGAAAAGATGGGGTGGGGGAATGGGGAAGAGCCAATAGACACCACTGGGCAATGTTATCAAGGCTATCATTCTGTGTGACTTGATGTTCTTTTAAGCAACATAAATGTTTATTAATAAAATTTTATGAGACTCTATTGACCGCTTCACAACAGAGAGAGAGAGATGCTAATTGGCCGTCTTCTGGGTTGCTTCCTCGCTTTCTTAATCAGAGCAGTCTGCATGCTGATAGTTTCGTCTTTGCTAAGAAGACAGTTCCAAAACAAGACTCCGAGAGCGGAGATGCATTTGCCAAAGGCTGCTGCCATGGGAAAGACGCTCTTGAGCAATCCAATATTTAACAATCCCAGCTGCCTTTTATTTCCAAGCCATATTTTACTTATTAGTTTCATTTACAATATTTCTCGCACCCACTCCTCCTCCTGCTGCTGCAGTTCCAACACAAGCCAGGACTCTGCCAAAAGACACCCTTAACCAGATATTTTGCATGTGTGTTTCTTCCCCCCCCAAAAAAACATTTAACTATGCCAAGTGGCTGCAAAAGACATGGCAACCTTGAAAAAGTACAGTGTGCAAAAATTTGGTGCACAAAAACTCCACAAAAAGTCAATGTTCCAATTTGAAAATACCTTCCCTGCAAGACTAATCTAAATCCAGCTATTTCATTCACTCTCGCATAGTTTTAATTTATTTATTTGCCGGGAGAGGCATTATGGATTGCAGCTTGAAGTACCAATTTGCTTACCATACACTTGTCTGTAAATTTAGCATAAAATGAATTATAAAACATTGTATTAAACTTCCTTTTTGTTGTTGTTAAATTCTAAATTAGGGAACCTTTTCACTGGCATCAGTATGTTTTACACATTGCTGGTTTCAATATTTTCTCCCCAGGAAGTGTTTAGTGGGTTTGGACAGAGTTCTGTTCCCCTCGGGCCAGAATATAACCTCATGTGAGATTGTAAACAAAGCTTTACCCAGAATGGAGTCCAGTTTTACGTTACCAAAAACTCCCAACACCCCAACCACAATGGAAAGCAAAGCAAGTGGTCCCAGATTAGCAGACTTAAAAAAAAAAAGTTTAAAAAATTTGAAAAATATAGGATTTTAGGGCTCTACACTGCACGCTTTTTCACCTTGGCACCATGGAGTGCTGTTGGAATTCAAACACACTTTATAGATGCAATCAGGGCAGATGAGTCTGATTACAAACGTTCCTTAGAAAGTCTTGCAAGCACTCGATATTGTATATAACATATCAGTGGAGGGGGGTTTATTAAGGTGCTGAGACTCATATATAAGGTTGTATCCATTTCTACCAATTCTCCCCTCAGGATTTAGGAGATACTCCCCCCCCCACACACAAGGTTCTGGTACTCAGTACCAGTGAGTATCACCACACCCAAAAAAAGCCCAGTAATATACATTCCGCATAAAGAAGGTGCATCACTCATGAGTACCACTGTGGCATCCCGGCATAAGTATAGCTACCCCAGCCAACACTAAAACAACAAGCTGTAAACACAGTCCTGGAACCGCATATTCCTCTAGCCCTAAACCCTGCCTTCTAAATTGCCTGTTTTCATCTGTGTCTTGTGTTACTTTCTGCGGGAAGCACAGCTGGAGTCTGAAACTGGGCATCTCTGGGTTACATAACTTTTCAGCTCCCAGATACCCTCTCTCGCCAAGCCAAGGGGACTCCCCTTCTCCTGCCTCCCCAAAATCACATGCCCGCTTACTGACAACTTCCCCCAGGGGCTTCCTCATACCTCTTTTTCCCTTTCAAATCTCCTCCATGGCTTTCCTCTCTCCTCTCCTCTGCCTGCTTTCTGATAACCTCATCTTCCCTGGAATTTCTATCAGGAGCAGCTGGCGTCTCCGGCTTAATCCACAAGCGGGCGGTTCAGCAATCCCATGAGGCTGTTAATTAGTTTAATCGCTGGCTGGCACCCAAGAGGGGAGAGGGCCACTTGGACACCCAAGGAGAGAAGGCACAGCCAGCTGCTGAGATGCAGCTTCTCCCTTTTTCCAGTGGGCTTGTTTACCCTTAAAAAAAGAGAAAGAGAGAGAGAGAGAGGAAAGCTTTCTCCAGTGGCACAGTTACATGAGTTTCCAGAAGGGCTGGGAAAGCTGGCTTCTCTCCTCTCCTGCCTCTGGCTAGAAGAGCAAGGAAGAAGAGACTTACTTTGGTGAGTTCTTGACGCTGCCTCTGTCCGTTGCAATGCGCTCAGCTGTCAAAACTGCCCCTGCGCTCCCGGTGCGCGCATGCCAAAGCAAGGGGCGAGCCAGCCAGCAAAAGAGGAGAGATTGCAGCTCAAGCAGGTGAATCTGACGCCAGGGGGGGGGGCGCGCCAAGAACAGAGGCGGGGAAGAGAATTTTTTAAAAGATTAAAAAGTCTTCGGCGGGCGCAGATCAGCGCTCTAATCTGGCACGCTGAAAAGCATAAAAATAAAATAAAATCAGTCTATTTCTGCCGGCTAATCCCCGCTTTCAGAGCTCCACTTCCCCCCTCACCGAAGCGTGGATTCTTCAAACTAATCCAGAGGGCAAGAAAGTCAGGAAAAGGGTTGAAAGATCCGCTGGAATTCAATTGTAGGCAGATACCTCCCTTCAACCCCGCTGGCTGTAAAGAGTATGATCTGACTACACAGCTCAAGCATTTCCTTTCCACCTTCTCTTCGCGAGAGCATTCCTCCCTCCCTCCCCTCTCCCTTTCTCCAGCTCTCTTCAATCGGCCGAGTCCTTCCCCGGGGAGAGAGTGCAGCCTTCTCACCCGGGCAGCTCAACCCATGTCCAGCTGCCAAGCGATTAGGAGGCCTGACCTAGGCAGCTAAAACTGTTTATATCTCTCCTCTCCGGAGGGCTTCCTGTCTTGAATTAATGGGAAGGAGAGCCATGGGGGGGCTGTTGTTTATTTCTGATGTTGCAGAGGGGAGGAAAGATCTCCCACGTTTTTTTTTTGTCTTCAGAGAACAGGTCATTCATGGCAAATCACAGAAAAAGAGGTTCCTAACTCAAGCAGGGATTAGGAGATCCAGTCTGGTGTAGTGGTTAAGTTTGCCGGCTCTTATCTGGGAGAACCGGGTTTGATTCCCCACTCCTTCACTTGAAGCTGGAATGGCATTGGGTCAGCCATAGCTCTCGCAGAGCTGTCCTTGAAAGGGCAGCTTCTGTGAGAACTCTCTCAGCCCCACCTACTTTACAGGGTGTCTGTTGTTGGGGGGGGGGAGGTAAAAAAGATTGTGACCACTCTGAGACTGAGATTCGGAGTACAGGGCGGGATATAAATCCAATATCATCATCTTCTTTTAACACTGGGTGGTAAACCAACTAGTGTAGCATAGAAATCGGAACACTGGACCAGGATCAATAAATTCAAATTCTCCATCTGCCACATAAGCTTGCTGTGTGAACTTGGGCCACTCTTAGCCTAACCTACTAGTGTAAACTTCTCAGGGTCCCTGTGGTCGAGAAAGGGTGGGGTAAAAATTATTTATTTAATGCATTGATACCACCCCTTTCTCTCCTTTGGGGGCCCAAACTAGCTTACGTCATTGTCCTCCTCCAGGCCTCATTTTGGGCAGGAGCTCACAGGAGCAGAGCTCCAGAACCTCTAAATTTTATTGTCTTCTTTCTTTTTTACCCCCCTCCTCCAATACTTGTTTTGGGTCTCCATTGTTCTAAACCTCCCCATGAGAATTTTGCTGAGCAAACCTTGTAATATTTTCCCCACAAAAAAATTGGAAAGATAACCAAAACATATAAAGCAGCCAAATGGAAATGTTCATCATGCCACTGTGGCCACATAGGAGAAAGTAATTGAAAAAGTACGATGGGAGTAAGGTTTTATTATTATGACAATTATAATTCAAGACGCACTTTGAGATAGATGCTGAGCTGATATAATTTAGTACACCTTTTGGTGATGTCAGGGGTGTGTGGTGTATGCAAATGAGCTGCACGAAAGAGGTAATAAGTTCCAGCACCTTTTTTTCTACTAAATGACCCCTGGTCCTCTCCTCCATGTTTGTCTCACAACAATCCTGTGAGGTAGGCTAGCCTGAGAGCGTGTGACTGGCTCAAGGTCACCCAGTGAGCTTCCATGGCAGAGTGGCGATCTAAACCTGGGTCTCCCAGATACTAATCTGACACTCTTAACCACTATACCAGACTGGCTTTTGCTAACTAAATCAGTAACCTGTTTAAAGCAGGCCTGCTGACTTCCACAGTCTAGAGAAAATGGTTTTGAGGATTACAGCCAAAGAACACTCAAACCACCAATTAAAGTAAAATCATATTAATAACTCTCAGGTATTTGCTAGATGTACTGCTGTTGAAATATCAAGATATGCTAGACCTCTTGTGGTTTCTTAACATTTCCCCCCCACAGGCTCTTTAAACACACACACACACAAGTGTTATAGCCAGTTTCTGACATATTATTTCATTATTCTGTCCTAGCACACTGCATTAATGCAACAAACTGGGGTGCTGTGGGAGGAGGAGAATGAGGCCTGTAGGGAAACACACACACTCCACTCCACCTCTGTAGGCCCACAGCTTCACATACCAAGAAACTTTACTAATCTCCTCACCCCACTATCTGTCATTCCCAAATATTTATTTCTGTCCTGCTGATCTTTCCCACTGGGGACTCAAAAGTGGCTTACAAAGAAAGACAAAAAATTAATTTAGAGATGCAAAGGGAGGGGGGAGATATTACTGCAGCTCCCAGGCTGGTCCCAAATCCACTGACCTGGCTCACGCAGGTCTATCAACTAAGAAGTATGAGCCCCTTGGTTTTTGCACTTTAATACACTTCTGGCCCCAACCAGGCCTGTAGCCTGGTTGGGCCTAGTCACGTTTACTAGGAGTGGCAGCTGGGGGTGGTAACTCAAGGCTTCAGCCTGGTGGGCCAGTTGATCCATCAAGACTGTCTTTTCAGGCTGGGAGGTAGGCTGGGAGGTAACTAGTAGGTGCTGGAGTTCCTGAGACTGCACAGAGCATTTTTAGTCAGGGGATTCAAATCCTGTCCTCAGTACCCTGCTGTAGTCCTACGGTGGGGGTTGTGTGGAGCCAGTCTGGCACTGTGCCTCCTCTGTGCCACCTTGGCCCAGGTCTGCAACTGCCACCATGCCTGTGGAGTTGGGGAGAGGCCTGAGGGGTTACAGGTCATGGTTTGAGTCCTGCCCAGCAGAAGCCTAACGGCTAACTCAGGATCTGGTGATGTTCTCCCTGTAGGCTCTGGCGGATACTACTAGTACATTCTCAGCCAGCAACTCTATGTCACCGGAATGAAGCAAGGAAACTTTCACACAAAGCATGTAAATATGTGTATTTAGTGAGATTAAACAAAAACAGAACTAAGGAACACTGAACATTCTTGAATTTTTTCTCACAAAGTCTCTCAACAGTCACAAAGAATGAAAGTCTCTTCAAATAGGACTTAGTGAAGACGTGGGTGAAGTCTTTAATTTCTTAGTGTTCCACTTGTGATGGTGTGGAGAGAATAAGGACTCCTCACGGTTTCAATAGTTAGTTCTTCCTCAGCCTCTGTCTCCCAACATTACACGGATCCACAACTTTACTCTTTACAACACGGATCCACACATGCTCTAATTTGCTGCAGCCGGCTCCCACTAAACGCATATTTGCACACTTTGCGTGAAAGTTTCGTTGCTTCCAGTGGTTATCTTATATTGTTTCTCTTCACACCGATTCCAGTTGTATTTATTATAGCAACTTCACGGAAGAGCCAGCAGCATTGAGGGCCGGAAGGAGAGCGCCCCGGAGCTTCCAGATGGCACTTGAAGAAGGGGCAGGCCTTGGGCGGCCGGAGAGCGTCTGGAACGCTCACGTGTCCCGCTCTCAGCTAGAGGTGTTCTGTTTCAGAATACCTCCTTCTTATGTTACAAACTACCTACAAAAAGAAGACCAGCATAGCAAAACCAGTAAAGACAACCGGACTACCTTTCTATGTGTGTGATGTTTATGGGAAGGAATGTTCAAAGCTGGAGTCTACTGTCTGCCACAGAGTCATAGAGTTGGAAGGGATCTCCAGGGATATCAAGTCCAACCCCCTGCACAACCTGCTACCTCTCCCTGCCCTCCTTCTCATAATCTGCCTAAGTTCACAGAATTGGCATTGCTGTCAGATGGCCATCTAACCTCTTTAAAAACCTCCAAAGAAAGAGATCCCACCACCTTCCGAGGAAGCCTGTTCCACCGATGAACTACTCTGTCAGGAGTTCTTCCTAATGTTTAGCCAAAAACTCTGTTGATTTAATTTTAACCCGTTGGTTCTGATCCAACATCTGGGGCAACAGAAAACAACTCCGCACCATCCTCTAAATGACAGCCCTTCAAGTACTTGGTGATCGTATCACCTCTCAGCCCCCTCCTCTCCAGGCTAAACATACCCAGCTCCTTCAACCTTTCCTCATAAGACACTGACCGATTTTGCACTCACCCTAAGCTGCTCAGACGTTCCTCCTTTCAGCACGGCATCCTTCCAATTTCCCACTATCTGCCCCGGGCCTTCAGCCTGCATTGCCGTTTTTGTGCAGCAAAGAAAAACTGGTTTTTAGCAGTTTATCTTTGCCGCGCAAAAATGGCAACACAAGCTGAAGCCCCGGCTCAGATAGTGGAAAATTGGAAGGATGCTGCGCTGAAAAGAGGAACAACAGAGCGGCATAGGGTGAGTGCAAAATCGGTCTTAGTCTGCAGGCCTTCCCAACCTTCACAAGGCCTCTCTTCCATAGGATTTTTCTCCAAGCTCCACTCATGTTCTGGTGGTACCTCTAACACACTGAGTTCCTAGCTGACACTGGATTAAGAGCAGGGCATTTTTACATACACACAAGTTCACAGGTCATCTATGCATTTAGTTGCAGCCAAGGCTGCTTCTTTTTTTGTAGCAGCAACTCCTTTGCATATTAGGCCACACACCCCTGATGTTGCCAGTCCTCCCGGAGCTTACAGTAGGCCCTGGAATAAGAGCCCTGTAAACTCTTGAAGGATTGGCTACATCAGGGGTGTGTGGCCTAATATGCAAAGGAGTTGCTGCTACAAAAAAAATAAGCCCTGGTCATAGCCAAAAGCACTACCAAAATCTACACAATCTGATCAGCAGATCACAACAGTTGCTAATGTGTGTGGGGGGGTCACTTTGCTCCAAACCTGTAATGCATCCCAAGGTCCAAAAACCCTTCAAGACCTCTTCCTTCACTTCCTGCCAGAGATTTTATTTCAAGGCCAACGAAAGATCCACACATGTATATTCCCCAAAATTACCCTCTCAAAGGGCCAGTCCACTAGCACAAAAAGAAGCCTGTTTTACACAGCCCCTGATGCACTGTGTGTGTTGTGCCCAATCAAGGAGTTGCACCACACAGAGGACCAGAACTGAAAACAAGACTTTGAAATATTTTGAAAACTGATAGAACTTCAAATTTCTCCATTTTTAAATCCATAAATCAATCTCAAAATTTGAGCACCCTACAAAACTTAGCAGGGGGCTTTTTGAATTTGATTTTTTAATTGCTTCTTCATACTGAGCTTCTGTTTCCTTTCTGGTTTCAGGTACTGACGTCTGAGCATGGGCAGAAGAGTAGGCCAAAGGGCACAGGGTCAAAGGGCTCTTGGTCCTTGGCTCATAGCCTGTGGCTTTCAGTGTACCAGTCCAGCCGGATATGGGAGTAGCCACAGAGCTGGATTTACTTTTCGCTGCTACTTAATTATATAGACAACAGCAGGGCTTTTTTGAGCAGGAATGCCCAGGAACGCAGTTTCGGCTGGCTTGGTGTCAAGGGGTGTAGCCTAATATACAAATGAGCTTCTGCTGGGTTTTTCCTACAAAAAAAAAGCCCTGTGTGAAACAATGGTGATGTCAGGAGTGTGTGGCCTGATATACAAAAGAATTCTGCTGGGCTTTTTCTACACACACAAAAAAAGCCATGGATAATAGATATATTTGGTAGGGGGCAGCGTAGGTCACTTAGTTTGGATCTCTGATGGGGGAGATTTCAGAGGGTAGTTAACTGTGTTGGTCTGCATTAGAACAGCTAGATTCAAGAAACTAACAAGATTTCTGGGTAGAAGCTTTCAAGAGGCAAACCTCCTTTCATCTAGGGTTGCCAACCTTCAGGCTGGGCCTGGAGATCTGCTTTTATAACTGCTCTCCAGACAACCGGCGTCAGTTCCCCTGGAGAAAATGGCTGCTTTGCAGGGGTGGCATTCTAGCAGGAGCTCCTATGCATATTAGGCCACCCCCTCCTGATGTAGCCAGTCCTCCAAGAGCTTACAAAAAAGAGCCTTGTAAGCTCTTGGAGGATTGGCTACATCAGGGAGGAGCTCCTGCTTGAATTCCACCCCTGCTGCTTTGGAAGGTGGACTCAAAGACATTATACCCTCCTGAGGCCCCTCCTCTCCCCAAACCCTGCCTTCCCAAGGCTCCCCCCCACAAATCTCCAGGTATTTCTCAGTCCAGAGATGGCAACCCAATCTTCATCAAATCTGACAAAGCGAGCTTTGAGTTTTGAAAGCTCCTACCCCAAAAATCTTATTGGTCTCTAAGATGCTCCTAAGAAAATGCGTGACACTCATATTTTAAAAAATTTTAAATACATATCAAAGAATTACAAAGAGCAATATAAAATCATTTGAGTACTTGACACCCAAATACGTAGAGGAGAATTTCCTGAAGAATTAAGGGAAGGCAAGATTTGTTTCATTCCTAAAGTTACTCTCCCCCACCCCCAGTTCATTTTCTAAAATTCATTCTACAACATTTATACCCTGCCTTTCTACCTTCGGAAGGGCCATCACGGTAGCTAACAAAGTAAAACACTTGTTGTTAAAACCACATTTTAAAACCAACCAAGTATCAACACCGACGCCATGTCATTAAAACATTTAAAACCAGAACTAAAAACAAAACAAAAAAACCTAATGTGAAACAAACTCACTTAACGTACAAACATACATTTTACTCTCAGTTCATCATTACTTAAACATGGAAATGGAACACAAGATAGCTGCTCGCTCGCACCAGACTTGAAAGAGCCCCGTATTTCATTTCCCATTTAGAACAGTCTCCTGATAGCCCTACGGAACAGTAACTTTAGTTCTTAAAAAATATAAAATAAGCTACAGAATGAGGATGTGTCGTGGGAGGGAAAGGAAGGGGGAGAAGTACAAAACATTCCCACAGGGCAACATAAATAATGCAATACTGTGAGCATTCTTTGAAAGATCTAATGCCAATAAAGGCTGAAAAGAAACAGATACTCAAGAACACTTCCATTTATCTGGACCTCCGGCATCTGGATCCAGATGACTCATGTGCCCCAATGGGGAACAGCCGACAGTTTAGTGGTAGAACACATGCTTTGCATACAAAAAGTTCCAGATTCAATCGTGTCATCTCCAATTTAAAAAATAAATAAATCTCCAGGCACCTTTTGCTGGAAAAGACCTGACTGAGACCTCTGGAGAGCTGCTGAGAATTAAAACCTTGCTGCTGGATGGATCAAAGGAAGTTCTCACATACTTTGGACCAATAGTTCTGTCGCAGCCAGGGTTGGTCTCTGGAGAAGATTTAATGGTATAACAGGTTCCAAATGTACCTTACACCACACCATGCTGTCGGTTTTAAAGCTTTGTCCACTATAATATGGTGGGTTCAACACATGAAGGAGACGCGGTTGTATGAACACAGCTCTCTCTATTCAGTACAGCATGGTAACGGCCAAAGCTTTTTTTGTAGCAGGAACTCCTTTGCATATCAGGCCACACCCCCTGATGTAGCCAATCCTCCAAGAGCTTATAGTAGTCCATGTAAGAAGAGCCCTGTAAGTCCCTGGAGGATTGGCTACATCAAGGGGTTGTCGCCTAATATGCAAAGGAGTTCTTGCTACAAAAAAAGCCCTGGTCACAGCTGAACTCTAAGACTGGTGAACTGGGCCAAAGGGGCCAACTATATACAGTTCAAGGTTTACCCCCTAGGATGTCATTGGATCATTTAAACCAGCAGGGGGTCCATGATTGGAGCAGGGCAGCAGGGAATTGGATCCTACTGTCCATTGTTCCTGAGTGCCCAAGCTCAGTCCTAAAGGCTCCAATGAGCCAGGCAGGAACGCAGGTAACAGTATCATTAGTCCACATAAACAACAGCCACAAAACTGGGTAGTGTGCAGTAGAGAAGTGGTGCTCAAACTGGAGCTACGATCAGTCGCTAAAAGCCAAAGATTGTCTTGTGTTGCTCTTTAGCACTTGTCCAGCTGCATTCTAGAAACTCCTGCAAGAACTAAAAGAATGAAGGAGTCAGAGAGAAGCCACCAAATTTTATGCCTTCTGAACAGATTTCTCCTAAAGAAATGGGTTGCATCAGAATGCTGGGTGATCCTAACCTTTTCATCTTCATGCTCAGCTTGTGAAATTCCAAGACATCTAAGCAACCTCAGGTTGAAAACAGAACAGTATTAGTGCTTTGGTCTAATCCAACAAGGGAGTTCTTACGTTTTCTATATGAATTGGTAAATTTGGGACATTATGCTGAAATCAGCAAAAAGCAACTCAGTAAAAAAAATTAAAAGGAACAAATCGAATTTCTCTTTAGCTATAGCTGCATCATGATGGATGGGCCAAAGACAGCTTTGTGCAATACAATTTCAGCATGTACATAAGTTAGGGCTTGCCAAGCCCCCGGTCCAGGCAGGGGTTCCCCCGCCCGGGAGGTTCCCAACCCGCTGGCCCACATTGGTGCCGGTGATGGTGCGCAGCGGCCGCTCTAGGCATTTCTGGGGAAACTCTATGGTTTTCCAGGACGCTCTAGCCATTTGGGAGGGAAAGCCCTATGGTACAATAGGTACCATACAGTTTTTCCCTCCCAAATGGCTAGAGGGTCTGGGGAAACCATAGAGTTTCCCTGAAAATGCCTAGAGCTCCTGCACATGACGTCGCCGGTGCAGTGATGTCATTTCCAGGTGATGTCATTGCATCACACACACACGCAAAAGTCCCCCACTCCAGAATGCAGGGGACTTGGCAACCCTAACGTAAGTATAGTGTGTTTATGCTAAAGTCATGTCATGAGAAGCAACCATATTTTGTCCAATGTAGAACATAGCCCAGCCCAGCCTGATATAATCAGATTTTAGGAGCTATGCAGGGTCAGCCCTGGTTCATTCTTGGATGAGAGATCACCGAGGAAGTCTACAGTTGCTACACGGAGGCAGGCAATAGCGAACCATCTCTGAACATCTCTTGCCTTGAAACCCCTACAGAGTCACCATGTTGGCTGTGACTTGACACCAGCCCTCCCCCCCCCTCCAAAGTATGACACACAAACGCAGGGCTTTTTTTGTAGAAAAAGCCCAGCAGGAACTCATTTGCATATTAGGCCACACACCTTGATATCACAATTGTTTTGCACAGGGCTTTTTAATAGAAAAAGTCAAGCAGGAATTCATTTACGTATTAGGCCGCCCACCCCCACCCCCTGACCTGGAACTGCATTCCTGTGCATTCCTGCTCAAAAAAAGCTCTGCACGTACCTATTAAGGAGCTTCACACATTACAAAAGTATTTTTATCTTCTGTAATGTGTGAAGAAGCTGCAACTCCACATGGAACCCTTAACCAAAATTTGATTCACTCCAAAACATCATCATAAAACATGTACCTCTTGCTTTTTTAAAATTACCAGCTTAAAACATTCTTCTTATGAAAGGGCGGCTGCCATTTCATCAATGCTCCCAAAATTATTCCACAAATGAAAAAGTGAACTTTTGTTCACTCAAATGCTAAACAAAGGCATGTGAATGGTTTTGTCCCTTGTCTGGCACAAAGGTTAGCATTGCAGAAAACAACCTGAGGACATTTATACTCTAGAGGGTGATCTCAAATATATATAAAAAACTATTTTTAACTCTGATTCTGTTTAATGTTAAGAGTAACACAAGAAGCACTCACAACCAGAAGCAGAATAGTTATCAAAAGGTTGAGGTTGTTTTTTTCCTCCGCCAAGGAAAAACAACTGTAATTTGTATTTTCCACCCTAAGACCACACAAGTGACTCGGCTTTGTATACTACTCGTCATCCAATAATTGGTTCTATTTTGTAGAGTGCATATGGTCCCACACATATTTATTTTCTTGCCCGTATCCAAAAGAGGTCATCGGTTGTTTGTGGTAAAACTTACACAGTTAAAATGGCCTCCATTTGTTGTGCTCCTTTTCCTCTGCAGTGCTCATCCCACCACTGGACTTCCTCCCATGGCTGCTGTGTGCAAATGTGGTCAGCCTGGCCCCCAGGTATTTATTTAGCTCCATGTATACCCCACCTTTCTGCCCAGCAAGGACCCAAGGTGGCTTACATATTTCTCCTCTCCTCCGTTATATCCTCACAACAGCACGGCGAGGTAGGTTAGGCCTAGAGTGTATGACAGGCCAGAGAACAAAGCAGGAGTCAAGTTGCACCTTTAAGACCAACACAGTCTTATTCAGAATGTAAGCTTTCGTGTGCTCAAAGGACACTTCATCAGACAATAGTATGGAATGGCAATATAGAGAAAGTGGGCAGTGAGTTAATATGCAAAGTCATGGAAATATTTTTAACAGATTAAAAAAATCACAGGTTGGGGTCTGGTGATAGTTAGTTTGTGTTGACTGGGCTGAGACAACAATTGAAGGCAATATAAGTCGGAGTAGCAGAACTGATGTCTATGTCATTAGGTGTGAAGTGCAATAAATAAGAGTCTGTTGTAATGTTAGCTCTGGGTCAAAATGAGGGCATTAGCTTCTCAGTGGTTCAACCCAAACATGCAACACGCATATAAACACCACTCCAGTTTGCCGCAAGAAAAAAAGGACACACCAAAATATAGTGGAAGATGGGCTAGCACGTGCAATGACAAGCTGAAGATCATTCAGCAAACCTCCGTGGCAAAATGGGGATCCGAACCTGCTTCTCCCAGATCTTGGTCTGACCCTCTTAACTACTCCATCCGGCTGGCAAATAGGGTTGCCAGCTCTGGGTTGGGAAATTCATAGAGATTTGGGTGTAAAACCTTGGGAGGGTGTTGAGCGAGATGGAGCAGGGAGTTATGCAGGGATGTGATGCCACAGAATCCTCCCTCCACGTCACCTCTTCAAAGGAACTGATCTCTATAGTCTTCAGTTCAGGTGTAATTCCAAGAGAACATCTGGAGGTTGGTTATTTATTTATCTATTTAAAATATTTCTAGCAAACCTGTCCCCAGAAGCACAGACGTGTGGCCCATCCTACCATAGACAATGGTTTTGAAAGTGTCTGCTTTTGAGAACGGACTTTTTTTCCAACTGACATCTTCATTTTCTGAGATACACTACTCTACTCTGCCAATCACCATGACAGGAAAATCCCACTAGATAGGGAGGAAGGGCCATCTAGTACAGCCACCTCCTTCCAACAGAGTCATTGCTTCAGCAAAATACACACAAACACACACAGGCGCTTGCCAATCCCAGCATTTTAACAGATGAAGAGGGTGCCCCAAGGAGGCATGGAATCTTGAGAACAATTAAGATAAGAATCAGTGGCTGAGATCACACACACTAAATGATGCACTTTCAATCCACTCCAACTTTCCAACTGGATTTTGCCAGTTCACACAGTAAAATCCAGTTGGAAAGTGCATTGGAAGTGGATTGAAAGTGCATCATTTAGTGTGTGTGATTGCAGCCAGTGAAAAGCGGAAGAGGAAGAGTAATCAACATGCTCGTGTCCCAAGCTCGTGTCCAAGCTTGTTCTCTGCAAAAGAAAACTCCACAGTCAAGCATCTATCACAAGGGTCCCCACTGCTTTTTTGACCTTGCACCTTTTTGAGTGCTTTTGTAAAGTTGAGAGGGGATACTCAGCACCAATGTTCCGTCTAAGTTGAGTTAGTGTGAGCTAGCTCACAGTTTTTCAGCCTCCGGCTCACACATTTTTGTCTTCGCTCAGGAAAAATGGCCCCAAAGCAAACTAATTCAAGCAGTAGCCAAATCGCTCACTTACAACTTTAATGCTAGTAGCTCACAAAGTAGAATTTTTTGCTCACAAGACTCCACAGCTTAGAGGGAGCATTGCTCAGCACCATCCCAAAACAACTGCCACAGGACACAGAACCAAAGGGAGCACCTCCCTCTTCATATCCCCTGGAAACAAAGAAAGCCCGAAGACAACATGGAAGCATACATTTTCTAGGGAAAGTCCAAGTGGTCATCGGTTCTCCTGACTTCCAGGGGAAGATCCTTTTAATTTGAATGGAAGCAGCCAACAACATGCCTTGCTTTACAATGGCCTCACCTGCTTTCTGAAAAGCTTGGCAGGTACCTTCTCTACCAAGGAAACTAATGGTGGGCACACCGGTATATCATGAAGGGGAACCCTGGTCTATCATGAAGGCAATGAAATGCCCACCTGCAATCAAGGTTTGTTTATTATTTTCGATTTATAGCCCGTCCTACCCGAATGGGCTCTGAGCAGGTAACAACAGTCAATAATACAAGGTTGAAATCAGATACATATAATAAAACAATATACAACCAAAAAAACAATATAACAGTCAAAAAACAAACTCCAGTTCTGCAGTTGGTGGTATCAGTTGCATCCACTCTTTCCATACATCCCCCAGCTGGTATAAGCAGGGGTTTTTTTGTAGCAGGAACTCCTTTGCATATTAGGCTACACAGTCCATCTTCCAAGAGCTTACAGTGGGCCCTGAAGAAGAGCCCTGTAAGTTCTTGGAGGATTGGCTACATCAGGGGGGTGTAGCCTAATATGCAAAAGAGTTTCTGCTACAAAAAAAGCCCTGCTTATACCAGCTGGGGGATGTATGGAAGGAGTGGAGGCAATGTATGGAAGGAGTGGAGGCACGATAAATGGATCGACAGAGTTATTTCATCGGGGCCCCTGCAGCAAGAAGTCCACAGAATAACAAAATGTCCACCACCTCAGTTGAAGGTCTCGTGGAACAGCTCTGTCTTATGGGCCCTGCGGAACTGCAACAGGTTAGTATTGCTGCACTTTGCAGTGGGTCTCCAACAATGAAGAAAAATATCAGTTTGTACTTTTTAAAATAAATAACACCCGGAGAGCTTTGGGACTGGAAGAGGTTTCTCAGTCATTGATTTCTCCATGATTCCACACCAGCCCTTCGCTTCTATACACATCTACACCTTATGCACATTCCAAACGACAGAACTTCATTTTCTACCCAGGCAGTCTGTTTTATTTTTGAGCATTATCCAATGCGTGACCAAAACGTGCCGTACGCTTGTCACTTATCAATGTTTCAAGACCCTTGCTTTAAATCATGTATGAGGTTTCTGTTCCAGGATTTTCCCCTTGATCACTTTCTCCAGTCAGAAGTCTGGGCACACTTTCAGATGCTGAATTTAAAGTGCAACAACATATGATGTCTGCATTTTATTTTATTTTTTTAATCCTGGGTCCCTCCTGGCTTCCCTCAGCCCAGCCTATGGCAGGATCTATCTTTTTCACATAGAGGAATACAAAACTGGGTTGTGAAGTCCAAGTCTTTGGTTCACATTCATTTGCATTCTGCTAAAGTAATCAAAGGCTTCACATCATGCAACATCTACTGCTGGGAGTTTTTCCCCCCGCAAGGAGTTGGATTCATCAAAGACATCTTCATTACAGTCTTAATTTCATTTGCCAACAGAATTTGGCACACATCAGGAGCATGTGATGTGTTATTGGCCCTCCCTGGATGTGATCCTAGCTGCAATTAACCCAGAAGAGAACACACACACACACACATACAACATTTTACTCATTACATTAAGAATATAAAAAGAACTCAGTTGGATTAGACCAATGGTCCATCTAGTCCAACATCTTGTCTAATACAGTGGCCAACCAGTTCCCCTGGAGAGCCAACAACAGGGTATGGAGGCCAAGGCCTTCCCCTAATGTTGCTCCCTGGCTCTGGGATTCAGAAGGTTTGTGCCTCTGAATGCAGAAGTTCCCTTCAGTCACCATGGCTAGTAGTAGCCACATAGACTTATCCTCCATGAACCTACCTATTATACTATTGTAGCTAAGCAAGGCTGCTGACAATAGTACGATCTGAAGGTCATTAATTCATGGAGTCACCATAAGTCAGAAGCGACTTGTAAGCACTTAACACATACTGGGTATTTCAACAGATACCTGGCTGAAACTATGTTATGTCTGGGCAGAGACATCAGGCATGGTGGACAAAGAGTTGTGTTTGGAGCAAGGAAATCTTCATAGCTGATATGTGGGGTGAATTTGAACATAGCTCAGCTGGCGGCCTTAGAAATTACTGCCTAGACATCCCTGCCTTCAGGTTAACTTACGTTAAGGAATTTAAGGCATCTTCAGATATTAAATGATGGCTGTGGGGGGGTATCCTTTACCAGGAGCATGCTGTACCCATGACATTTCCAATACCTACAAGTTGCCACTTTGTCTGAATAGGGACATTTTCAGCTTAATGCATGCAGACAAGGTATGAGTTTACATATATTGAAGCTAGTAAAGACATGTATTCCCCTAATCAGTAAAAATGGAAAACTGCTTGTAATGGTAACATTGTGGATATCTTGCCCTTCTGTACATGTGGCGTTAGATGTTTGAAAAGAACATGGGATAGCCCCATGTATCCTGCCTTGTGTTCCTTGGAGGAAAGGCTGGGGATAGGTCTATCACTGGCTACTAGCCATGGTGACTAAAGTGAAACTCCACGTTCAGAGGCAGTCAACTTCTGAACCCCAATGCCAGGAGGCAAAATTTATCTATTCATATCCCCCTCACCACAATGGGACACAGGGAAGCTAACAACATATAAAGTACAACCAATTATTTAAAAAAAAATGCAAAGATGCAATGAACAATATTTTAAATATAAAATGATTAAAAATCTATCCCCATTAAAATCTATCCACCATTGAGAAGGGTAGGATACATGGATGGTGAAGACAACCAGCTGCCTGGTGGATCACAATCACCCAAAGACCACCTGAAAAACCACCTAGGGAGGTTCTGCAAGACTGTACCTCTTTGGGCAGCTGTTTCCACATGACTGGGGCCACTACTGAGAACATCAGGGGAAGATCTCAGCCTCTATGCCCTGCTGGTGGCTCACTGGAGGAACTGGTTGGTCACAGGATAGACCACTGGTCTGATCCAGCAGGGTTCATCATACATTCTTAACCAGGCCTGATGTCACACACAGGGTTGCTACTGAAAATGGGGCCCATATCAAACTCCTTCTCCTCTTCCGCTCCTTGTAGCATAATTATGAAAATGGAACATGACCTCATTGTATTGTCCATTACTGATGGCCTCTGAAGGAGGGGGAAATGCGTAAATGGTAACATCACACATTACATTACATCACATATTTGAGAGCCCATTGGTCTGATCCAGCAGGGCTCCTCTTATGTTCTTAAGCTGGTCCACATCTGCAGCTTTCCATATAAAAAAATTACTACACAAAGCCATTCAAAGTAGTTTTGTGTGACAGCTCTCATGAACAGACAGGTTTTACTCAAACACAACAGGTTGGTGAAGTGATTAAGTGTGCGGACTCTTATCTGGGAGAACGGGGTTTGACTCCCCACTCCTCCACTTGCAGCTGCTGGAATGGCCTTGGGTCAGCCATAGCTCTTGTAGAGTTGATCTTGAAAGAGCAGCTGTTGTGAGAACTCTCTCAACCCCACCCACCACACAGGGTGTCTGTTGTGGGGGAGGAAGACAAAGGAGATTTTAAGCTGCTCTGAGACTCTGATTCAGAGAGAAGGATGGGGTATAAATCTAAGGTGGTCTTCTTCTAAATGACACTGCCTCAGCAAAATGGAGCTTGTTTTCTCCTCCTCACAGTCTAGAATCCTAACCTTCCTAGTTTAGAACAGTTGGGCCTGCTGGTTAACAATTCAGTGTATGGAAAATAAATGTTCAACTGGAGAAGCCAGGGATTGAACCTGGGACCTTCTGCATGCCAAACAGATGTTCTACCACTGAGCCATGGCACCTCCAAATGGTGCATGCAAAGGGAAGCTGGAAGAGACAGCAGCATAGGACCCCTGTAACTAGGGTTGCCATCTCAGGTTTGGAAAATACCGAGATTTTTGGGGTGGAGCCTGAGGAGGCAGGGTTTGGGGAGGGGAGGGACTTTGGTGGGGTATAATGCCATACAGTCCACCTTACAAAACAGACATTTTCTCCAGGTGAATGGGCATCTGTCACCTGGGGATCACTTGTAATCCCAGGAGATCTCCAGCCACATCCTAGAGCAGGGGTGGCCAAACTATGGATCGGAAGCCACCTGTGGCTCCTTCACACCTATTGTGTGGCTCTCAAAGCCCCCACCATCCCATAAGCTGACTTGGAGAAGGAATTTGTCTCTTTAAGTTACTTCTCCAAGCCAGCCAGTGGCTTGGAGAATGCATTTAAAGTTAAAGTTGCTTTCTTTCCATCTCTCCTTCCCTCATCCCTCTCCTGATCTATTTTCCTTCCCTCCTTCCGACTTTCTAACAACTGACATTCTTGTTTTGTGGCTCTCAAACATTTGACATTTATTCTATGTGGCTCTTACATTAAGCAAGTTTGGCCACTCCTGTCCTGGAGATTGGCAAACCTATGCCATGACCCATTCTGGTTACGTCCAATCTCAGGATAATGAGAGACTGCCTGAATGTAGACATTTCATCTGCTTACCCTTCTTGTGAATGCCTTTTTAATTCTCCGTCAACTGATTCACCAACAAAAGCCTGTTTCAACTTGCGCTGGATGACATTTTCATTTTGGGTTCCCCCCTCCAGTGAACAGGATAAAGTTTCATCTAAACGAATACATTTTCCTCTGTTCTAGTGATTATTTTTTCATGAAAAAGCCCAGCTTCCAATACACAAGAGTTTAAGCTCTAGGCTTTGGAGCCACTCGGCCTCTGTGGAATAAATCAGTATGGACAGGAGTTTTATAAATATCATGAGCATCTTTTGTTTGGAAATCATTTCTTAAATCCAAAATAGAAAACTGGCAGGCCCCGCATCACTTGGCTTTGAAGACTGAATTTACAGCAAACATAAAATACATTATTTCAAAGCCAAATTTGCTATGTACATTGGCTAGAACAACAATGTGCAAGGAGGTTTATTTCATAGTGGATACCCAAGGAACGTAAAGAGAGATAGATCAGGGCCAAAGAGGGGGAGGGAGGCTTTCTTAAAGCTATGGAAAAAATATAGCTCAGCTATTCCATTTGGTAGATAATTTACAGACCAACACTGACATATGCATATCTCCCCATCAAGAGGCACTGAATGGGGGAAGATTTTCCTGAAATTTATGGGTCAAACCAGACATGATGCTGAGAGATCTACAGGCAGTCCTTTCCAGTTTTTTTTCTGAAGATAAATTGCCTCCAAGAGGGCCTGATTCAGCTAAGGACTGCTGCATGGGGAAGAAGAATGTTAATTCCCTCGTGCTGTGTGGTTTCACCAACCGAAAACAGCCTCCTAGCCAGTTGTTACCCTTGGACTTTTTCTCCCATGCAACTTATGGCCCAGAACCAAACTGGATTTTCCACAGGTCTTATTGTTTCTGTTCTTTATGAAGGATTTTTATTTAGCCCAAGCAGAGAAGCACTAGATAAAGGTGAAGTGAACGCCCCCCCACTCCCCATACAGCAGCTGTGATCTTAGGAATGCCCCCTGGGGGGAGCGGTGGACCCCCCATTAATAGCATGAGTGGTGGTCTGCAGTGGGGGGAAGAATCACCCAAAATTATCACCCACCTTTTCCCACAGGCACAAGAGCTTTCCAAAACAAAGGAATGATGTCAGGGACCAAGCCATTGTTTTTAAATTATTTTAATTCTTCTTTTTGGTTTTAAACAAAAAAAAATGCTAATTCATACAATGATATTTCCCTTTACTATATATGGATGTGAACATCCATACAGACAATGAAGAAAGCTGACAGGGAAAAAATGATTAATTAGAAATGTGGTGTTGAAGGAGAGTTTTATGGCTAACATGGACCACCAAAAAGACAAATAACTGGGTTCTAGATAAATCAAGCCTGAACTCTCCTTGAAACTAAAATAACTCATTTGAAGCTACTGTACTTTTTGAGAAGACAAGACTCTCCGGAAGAGACAATAATATTCATCTGATGACTAGTCCAGCTCCCCAACTGTATATGGCCAACTACTTTTGAAACTGAGGGAAATTTGTACACAACAGGCCCCCATGGCTCCATCACACAAAACAAAGAAAGGCCTTCCATGGCAGCCATTTTGTGACTATTATCCACCACCGTGTGTCAGAATTCCAAAGGTTCCCCCACAGGCTAGAAAAGGTTAGGGCGGCCTGCTTGACGGTAGACCATAGGTTCTAGGTGAAAACCCTCCCAGGATACCTCCCCTCCACAGGCTTCACCCCCAAACCTCCAGGAATTCCCCAGGCTGGAGCTGGCAACCCCAGTCGCACCCGCACGCTGCCTAAAAAGCCTGATGAAACACTTTCTGTGTACCAAAGTGGTTTGACAACAGCAGCTTGCTGATCAAAACAGACTGCAACATCTCCTTGATGGCCTGCAGTGCCAAGCTGCGTATCCTGGACTAGGAAAGGTCCAGCAGGCATGACCAGGACTAAAGGTGAGTCCTAGGCAAGGGTGATGCAATCTGTGAATGCATGAAAAAGAGTTGGGGTGCAAGTGTGTTGGGGAGCACATGCCACTGCCTCTATGGCAGAGGTTCGATGAGGGCAGGGAGGAAATGCATTTCTGGCTTGGTGTGTTTGATCTGTCTCATCTCCCATCTCTTATACCTTTCCACCTAGGAAGGCTGGGGCTGTTCTAGGTCATTTGTAACTCTATGCACACCCTTATTCTGGAAGCCGCTCGACTGAGCACAGTGGGATTTAAATCTGAGTAAATATGCATAGGATCAGCTTGCACAATGTGAGCTCATTTGCAGAGATGGGTGTGTGTGTGTGTGTGATGAGACGAGCTTGCTGAATGTTCACTTCTGAAGTAAGTGAAGTACCATCATCTTAGGGGGACCGGGAGTCACTGCATCATTAAACCCAGAATTTAGGATTAACTGATACCACCAATGAACATCCAACTCAGTATTGCCTACAGCTTCCCCCCCTCACACACACACACAAACACACACACTGCTTAATGTAGAGAAAAGTCTTTACCAACACCTGTTACCCAAGATGCTTCTCACTGAAGAGTCTGGGAGTGTCTGCTTGCAACATGTGTGTTACACAAGCGTGGAATTCTAGCAGGAGCTCGTTTGCATATTAGGCCACTCACCCATAATGTAGTCAGTCCTCCGAGAGCTTATGAGGTTCATTTTTGTAAGTTCTTGGGAGGATTGGCTCCATCGGGGTGTGTGGCCTAATACGCAAATGAGCTCCTGCTAGAATTCCACCCCTGGTGTTGTATATGCAGGAACAGTAAAAATGCAGGAAACAATTATCGGGAAAACATGCTATTAAATGAGGAGAGGGGGAGAGTGTGTTCCTAAAATCTACTGTGTGGATTGTATGGTATCTAACACGGGCTGTGGATCAGTGGTAGAATATCTGCTTTGCATGCAGAAGGTCCCAGGGTTAACCCCACGTACCTCCAAGTTTAAGAAGTATCAAGAACATAAGAACACAACCTGCTGGATCAGACCAATGGTCCATCTAGTCCAGCATCCTGTCTCACTCAGTGACCAACCTGGATTGCCAACAACAGAGGATAGAGACCAAAGTCTTCCCCTGATGTTGCCTCCTTGCTCTGGGATTCAAAGGATTAGTGCCTCTGAATATAGAGGTTTCCCTCAGTCCCCATAGCTAGTAGCCATTGATACAGTTATCTAGAAAGAAAGGAAGGAAGGAAGGAAATTGGATTTATACCCTGCACTTAGATAACCAAAGGAGAGCAGTTTATAAATCTCCTTTCCCTTCCTCTCCCCACAACAGACACCTTGTGAGGTATATGAGACTGAGAAAGCTCTCCCAGAACTGCCCTTGAGCAGGACAGCCTTGAGAAAACTTGTGGCTGTATGTGGAGGAGTGGAGAATCAAACTCGGTTCTCCCAGATAAGAGTCCATGCACTTAACCAATGCACCAAACTGACTCTCTAATCTATCCAATCCCCTTTTAAAACTGTTTATTCCTGTGGTCCTCACTACATCCCCTGGCGGGGTCCAGGTAGAAGGTGATGTAAATGCTTCTACCAGAGAACCTGGAGAGCCACCATTACCAATCAGACCAGACCAGACTGATCATGATAGACCAAGGGTCTGACTAAGTAGAAGGAAGCTGCATGTGTTCGTGCCCAAATTTCCACTCTCCACCCCCACTGTCTGGCTTGCTTTGCCTGCTAGTGGAGCCAGCACAAACAGCCCTGCAGCTCATATGGATTACAATAATTCAATGAACCCAAGATACACAAAGATGTGTATCTAATATTCCATGGGAAGCTACGTCCATTTAAAATTAAAAATAGCCTGCTTAAAGCAGCAAGGGAACCTAATTTTCCGCAGTTCTGTATTTAACACCCACAGTGGTACTTTGCATTTCAAAAAGGAAAGAACCCTGCTCAGCTCCGAAGTTCTCACTGGTAAACACCAAAGAACTCTGCCATCAATATATATCGGCTTTATTATCTCTTGCTCCAAAGCAACATACCAAGTGATTCAATTCCTGTCTCCTTTAACTGCATTTCCCAGTTTTATCTGAATGAAGAATTTATGAATCACAGCTTCCTGATTTTCTGTATCTCCTCCTTATGTTCTAAACACCCCGCAAGAGAAGAAGCACTTCCATGGGCTTGGTATGTGCATTTCTTCCCGGGCTGAAAGGTATCGATCAAAAGTCTGGCCTGCATGCACAACTACAGTTATTATTTTAAATGATACACTGCCATGTCTTTGGCTACGATCACGCACACAAAATAATGCACTTTCAATCCACTTTCAGTGCCCTTTCCAAGTGGATTTTACTGTGTGAACTGGCAAAATCCAGTTGGAAAGTGCACTAAATGTGGATTGAAAGTGTATTATTTAGAGCGGGAGTGTCGAATGTGTGGTCCAAGGGCCAGATCAGGCCTCTAAAGGGCTCCTATCAGGCTCATAAGCAACTCACTGTCATCCACTTCCTTCTGAATCACAGCTTGCTTTGCCAGGCTTCCTCAGTTGTACAGGAGCTACAAAGCAAAGCCTCTATTTTCTCCATTGGCTAGCCAACACATGAAGCAGCTTACATACAAAAGCTCACAATGCCCAGCCATTTCATGTTTTCCTCTGGGTCTTAGTCTCAAAGCATTGACCATGAGAGTTCTGTAATGAATGTCAATAAATCAAAAGTAGGTTTGCAACTTACACAAACCCCTGGACAACACCTGAACAGCATACTCAAGATTGCTACAGCACATACATTGTCTCCAGATTTTGATGCAATAATTTACAGCAAGAGGTGTCAGTTATCAGAAACTGTTAAATAAACAAAATATCACAGAAGTGCTCATCTTTTAAGCATATTTTAGGTTTTTTAGAGAAATCTTTGTGTCCTTTATAAAGTATATATCTCTGCTTTCTGGCATTACATTTTATGACACATATGGCCCAGCCCAACAAGGTCTTGCTATGTCAGATCTGGCCCTCATAACAAATGAGTTTGATGCCCCTGATTTAGTGTGTGTGATCACAGCCTTTGACTAACGATACATAAGACAGCGAGCAAAAATTATAAAGTGAATATCCCATAAATGGAGTGGGTTGCCAGCTCTGGAAACACCTGAAGATTTTGAGGTAGGAACTTGGGAAGGGCAGGGTTTGCGGTAAGGAGGGACCTCGGCAGGGTACAATGCCATACAGCCCGCCCCTCTAAAGCAGCCATTTTTCCCAGGGGAACTGATCTCTATTGTCTGGAGATCAGTTGTAATAGCGGCAGATCTCTAGGCCTCAACTGTAGGTTACTAATGGGATTAATACAACACAACCAAGGTTATAGCAACCGAATAACTCCACAGGGCTCGTTTTCTAGCAGGAGCTCCTCTGCATATTAGGCCACGCCCCCAATGTAGCCAATCCTCCAAGACCTTACAGGGCTCTTAGTACAGGGCCTACTGTAAGATCCAGGAGGATTGGCTACATCAGGGGGACGTGGCCTAATATGCAGAGGAGCTCCTGCTAGAAAAAGAGCCCTAACTAGGAGTATATTAGAACAAACTGTTGGGCCGATTAAGAAGCAGTCAAGGTAACAAAAATGCTTAGGGATAACAAAAATGCAGAAGACCTGCAAGGGTGATCTATCCTGCTGATAAGTTGTTCTTCTAAAACCCATAAGGCGAGCACCAATATCTCACAGATGCAGGAGCTCAGGTACTTGTGTAGAGCCCAACATCCATAGAGGTTTCCCTGTTAATTTCAACGTGGGGATGTGCACGCCATCTTCAAGTGAAGGAAAACCCTTGCAAATGGAATGCTCCACACGTGTGTCCAAGCTGGTGTGATGCTTTAGATGTATTTAAATGGTTTATATGGTTTTAATGGTTTTATGAATGATTATCTGTTTTAGATGGATTTAAATGGTTTAAATTGTTTTAATGGTTTAAATGGTTTTAGATGTATTTAAATAGTTTATGAATATGTGTGTTTGATGTGTTGGTATGTTTGTGGAAGAGCACCTCATTTCGTTGCTCTCTTTTGTTGAGAACAATGACAATAAATTTATCTATCTATCTATCTATCTTTGGACCACAAGAGATGGAATTTGAACTTTAGGGATGAAAAAAGGAATACCAATGGCTGCTGTGCTTCCATGCACATTAGGAATAAGGGGATGGAAAAATATGGCACATTTAGGATTCTCTATTAAATTTTCGTGTATTTCTAATAATTCATACTCCAACATTATTTTTTCCTGGAGACATAACAAGATGCTATCAGAACAGATTGAGCCTCCCCGGGGTGGAATTCTAGCAGGAGCTCCTTTGCATATTAGGCCACAAACCCCTGATGTAGCCTTGTAAGCTCTTGGAGGATTGGCTAAATCAGGGGTGTGTGGCCTAATATGCAAAGGAGCTCCTGATAGAATTCCACTCCTGAGCCTCACAAACAAAAGGCCGATCTGCATGACAGGGGAGGGACGGTAGCTCAGTGGTAGAGCATCTGCTTGGGAAGCAGAAGGTCCCAGGTTCAATCCCTGGCATCTCCAAAAAAGGGTCCAGGCAAATAGGTGTGAAAAACCTTAGCTTGAGACCCTGGAGAGCCGCTGCCAGTCTGAGAAGACAATACTGACTTTGATGGACCAAGGGTCTGATTCAGTATAAGGCAGCTTCATATGTTCATATGTTCATTTGTCACTCCCAAGACCTTAACTGCTGTGGTGGCTAAAAGTGCTTTCAAGTCCCATCCAACTTATGGCAACCTCATAAGGTTTTTAAGGTAAGGGTTGTTCAGAGGTGGTTTGCTATTGCCTCCCTCTGCATACCATCCCTGGATTTCCTTTGCTGGTCTCCCATACCAGGGCCTCCCCCCCCTCCCCACCTTAGCTTCTGAGATCTGATGAGATCACACTAGCCTGCCACATACTGTCATCAAGACATACCACCAGAGGGCGATGTGGCTTTAGGGACTGTCAACATATGGAAAGAGATTGTGCTTGTTCTTACTTCATCATTTATAAAAGGAACTCCAGGAAGTGAAGCAGAAAGCAGCTCTCATTCATTAATTCATTACATTCAACAGTGGGTACGTGACAATCCAAGAATCCCAACCATGCAAAAATTAGAAATTCAGATCTGATCTTGATTTTTTAAAGCTCCAAACAAACTCCCCGCATAGTTAGGACATGTTAGCTTTGGTTAAATTTGTAAATGCTAAGATTACTATATGAACTTAATCTCACCTGCTGTGTTTGTAATGCATGCAATCATCGCATTTCTTCTATATTACTAAACCAGCAAACTTAGCCTATAGCCAGCTAGAGAATTTTGAAGACCTAAAGCACTTTTTTTCTTAAGAAGGGGGCAGTGATTTCCACCTTCCTCTGGCTGCAGCCCAATGAACTGCCTCCCCCGTTTTGTTTTCAGGAGTCAGGGCAGAACTGGGGTAAAGTGGGGGAACCCACAGTGCAAGGGGGAAACTGGTGGCAAAGCTCTGGGGAGACAGAATTGGCTGAACCAGGACAGCCTGCAGTTCGTGGGCTTCAGCTTTGGAGGTTCCTATGTCTAAAAATCCCGTTCAACAGAAGACTAGCACAGTAGGCAGAAAGGTTCTTTACTTGGGGAGCTGGTTTTCTCTCTTCAGGGAACTTTAAACATAGGGAGAGCCAGTTTGGTGTAGTGGTGTATGGACTCTTATCTGGGAGAACCGGGTTTGATTCCCCACTCCTCCACTTGCAGCTGCTGGCATGGCCTTGGGTCAGCAGAGCTGTCCTTGAAAGGGCAGCAGCTTCTGCGAGAGCTCTCTCAACCCCACCCACCACACAGGGTGCCTGTTGTGGGTGAAGAAGGTAAACGAGATTGCAAGCCGCTCTGAGATGCTGATTCAGAGAGAAGGGTGGTGTATAAATCTACGGTCTTCTTTTTCTTTTTCGAGCAACCAATACAGCTATTTAGATTCCAAACAAGATTTATTGAAAATCTTAAACTGGCATAATGATTGCTACCTCACGCAGTGAGGCAGCCTAGGCTAAAATCCCGTTCTTCTACTTCTTCGTTTCTGTCCTATGCTACTAGGGTTGCCAGCCTTCAGGTTGGGATTGGACATTTCCAAAGTACAGAGATCAATTCCCCTGGAGGAAATGGCAGCATTGGAGGGGAAACTCTATAGTATACCATAGCCTAGAAGAAACCAAAGTCCTATAGTGACACATCCCTGCTGAGAGCAGGAGACATTCAGAGGTCTCTGCGTAGCTACCCTGGAATTCCTTGGTGGACTCCTACCCATAGGACTAACCAGGGCTGACCCTGCTTAACTTTCATGATTTGTTGAGACTGGGCTAGCCAGAACCATCCAGGTGAGGGCCTGTTGTAGCCTTTGCTACATAATGATCCTCTGCCCACAACTGGAAGCAGTGTGCTTAATTCTACCATGCCAAATCTCTCCCAGTTCAGTGCCCTGTATGAGCAAGCCAGAACATAAGGAGTAATCTTAAACAGGTCTATTTAGGAGCAAGGCTTTTTTTTTGTAGCAGGAACTTCTTTGCATATTAGGCCACACCCCCGATGTAGCCAATCCTCCAAGACCTTCCATGGCTCTTAGTACAGGGCCTACTGTAAGCTCCAGAAAGATTGGCTAGATCAGTTCGTGCTACAAAAAAAGCCCTGTTTAGGAGTGAATCCCCTTTCTATTCACTGGGTCTTACCCTCAGGAAAGTTTTCTTAGGATATATGTTCTTAGGAAAGTGTCTTAGTCTGCTGCAGCCAAAGTGACAAAGAACTTTGTGGGATCACAAAGACTGGCAACTTCCAACTTTTATGAGCCAGACCACACTGTCATGACAAATTAGCCTTGGCAATTTTGTTAGTCTTTAAAGTGCCACAAGACTCATAGTCACCACAAGGTTATTAATAACAACAGCCTCCCGATTCCACCCAGCTGGTAATGTTTAGATGCATTAACTGCAGGGAGATGAACCATCATGTTGCAAGACTCTCTAAATGTATACAAATCAGTCAGCCCTCATTTGATGCATTTAAACAAAATGTGTTGGGTTATTTTCCTATGACTTCATAACATCTGGAAAACTAATTAAAAGAAGCTCAATGATTGGGGTTCTCCACCACACACGAATACATGTGTATTAGAGTGCCAGTGGAACCGTGGAAACTCAGGGAACAGGAGATTGGAACTTCGTGTGATGTGTTATATTTTGGTAATATTTGTGCAGTCATCACCAATGCAGGGAGACGAGACAACGACAGCAATCAAATAGCTATTCCAATCTATGTTCCCTCTAAGCTGTGAAGTTTTCTGAACAAAAATTTTACTTTGTGAGCTACTGCATTAAAGTTGTGAGCAAGTGATTTGCCTACTGCATAAATCAGTTTGTTCTGGGGCCATCCTTCCTGAGCTAGGACAAAAATGTGTGAGCTGGAAGTTAAAAAGCTCTGAGCTAGAGGGAACATTGATTCCAACATGCTAAGAATTCTGACATCTCATTTGGCAAGAGGACAATCATTTTGCAACTCCAGACTGACATCAATCCCAAATTCCCTACATTTTGTAACAACTTCATTTGACCAGTAGCTCACTTGAGCCATTATCATTTCTTCGAAAAAGACCTGCAAAGGATCCTGTGTCACACCATCCAATTAGCACAAGTGGGGACCCATGATACCCATGATTGGAGAATGCATTTAAAGTTAAAGTTGCTTTCTTTCCACCTCTCTCTCCTCCCCCATCTATCTTCCTTCCTTCCCGTCTTGTGGCTCTCAAACATCTGATGTTTATTCTATGTGGCTCTTAAGTTAAGCAAGTTTGGCCACCCCGGTCTATTCCTTCAAACTGGTCACAACCGCCAACACTTCCTTTGTTGAGAACAGCACAGTTTGCAAAGCTCCCATTCATGCCCTCCTTTTATGCTGCTGTTTTTTAAACCTCACTGTAGCCCTGGCTAATCAGATGTCTCATTCTTGAGATAAGGATGTCTGGTCAGGAACTGAAATTTACAACGCTGGCATAGAGCTGACTTCTATTTGCACAGGCTTGCAGGCCTTCTGTGTACTCAGAAATCAACCAGACACCCAAGTTTCTTTTCTTGCCCAGTTGAGTAATCCAAGAATTTCACAAGGAGAATTGGCCACCTGATTTACAGCCGCATCACACTTTCAAATTATGACATTTCTGGGAATGCCTTATAAATTGAATTAACTGGGAGGGGGGGGGGGAGACAGAGAATCCAGTTAGAAATCTTGGCACTTAAAACTTATACATTTGCATTTCGTTTTGAGCAAATATTTTGCAAGGAATTAGAACACAAACCGTGCCAGGGATTTTTTGGGGGGAAAAAATAATACAGGTGATTTTTAGACAGAAACTCCATGGCTAGTTTGTACCATACATCCATTTTCACACAGCCAAGGCCAATGCAGAAATTAAATTAATGGCGCAGCCCACCTGTACATCTGTTAAGTCACGGTTTTGGGATGTATCAGCAATGAAAACACCCAAAGCCATTAAGCAACTTAGCTGCAAATAGCAGATTTGTGTTGCCTCTGCAACCCATTACAGTCTCTCCTGGTAAAAAGGGCATTCACATCATAGATTTCTGATTTCACAGTTCATGACTACTTGAGCTGTGCCATTTGTTTCTTAATTCGATGAAACTGGACTGTGAGCAAAACAAACACAGTATGGGCAACTCACCGGATCTCCAACAAACGCAGAATCAGTAAATAGTATCAGGTTGTTCTCTATACCAGCAATACCACCTAACCTCACTGTCTTGAACATCCCAGGAGACCCCAGCTATGACTGGCAGCCAAGTCCTAGGAGGTCAATGGTTAGCAAAACTGTCATCATAGTGCAAGGGGTCCTAAGACGAGATGGCCTGGATCAAAAGCCACGTCTTCTTTATGTAAAGTCCTTGATTTGGCCTTTTAGTCTGCATTCCCAGCTGAAACAAAGAGATTAGTTATCTGCAGTTCTGGATGCAGAATTCTACAGCGTTTCATTCCTGTCAGATTATTTGACCGAGCTATAGCCTTTTTCACTTTAATGTCTCCCATTCTTCTCCAAGCTGTCTTCTTGCATTCTGTTGCCTCCCTTCAGTGTCTAAATTGGAATTGTAAACCCCCTATACCAGGGACCTGTCCTATCAGGGCTCATTTTGTAGCAGATGCCCCTTTGCATATTACGTCACATACCTCTGATGTCCCCTGAGGAAGGAAGGAAGGAAAGAGCCAGAGCTTCCTTTGCCCAGCTCCCTAGGTTCCATGGGAGAAATACAAAGAAAGCAGCCAGTTTGGTGTAGTGGTTAAGTGTGCGGACTCTTATCTGGGAGAACCGGGTTTGATTCCCCACTCCTCCACTTGTACCTGCTAGCATGGCCTTGGGTCAGCCATAGCTCTGGCAGAGGTTGTCCTTGAAAGGGCAGCTGCTGTGAGAGCCCTCTCCAGCCCCACCCACCTCACGGGGTGTCTGTTGTGGGGGAGGAAGATAAAGGAGATTGTGAGCCGCTCTGAGACTCTTCGGAGTGGAGGGTGGGTTATAAATCCAATATCATCTTCTTCTAAGAAGAAGACTGCAGATTTATACCCCGTGTCATGAGCCCTGATGAGGAGTTGGAAGGGTTAACAGACCCGGAAGAGCTGACAGCCAGTTCCTCAGCTGAACAACCAGCAGCTGGCCCATCAATCATTCTCCAGGCACCAGTGTCAGCTGTTGATGATCAATCTCCTCCACACACTCTCCGCCCATCTCAAGAGTTCAAAGCAGGCTCCGGAAAGAACTTTCAGAGCGAAGAAATGAGGCACATCGATGCTTCAGATCTCTCAGCCCTGAGTTCTAGCAGAGTCACTGCCACCCAGGGAGCAGGCTGATTGAGACTCCCATATAGCTCCCACCCAGGACCTGGTAACCTTGTGGAAGCAACAAGTCTATTCTCTGGCTTGCATCCACACTCCTTCCTGATTCCTGATCCTGACTTGCTTGATTTCCTTGGCACCCTAACCTTTTGGCTTTTGGACATTGACTTCTGATTCCGGTTTGTGATTCTGCATTGGTGACTTGGCTCCTGCTTGACTTCCTGGACCTTGACCTTGGACTGGCTTTGGACTCCTGCCTGCCTACGCCCTGAGAACGTGACACCCTGCCCTTCTCCCTGAATCAGAGTCTCAGAGCGGCTTATAATCTCCTTTATCTTCTTCCCCCACAACAGACACCCTGTGAGGTGGGTGGGGCTGAGAGGGCTCTCACAGCAGCTGTCCTTTCAAGGACAACTCTGCGAGAGCTAAGACCAATGAGTGCTAATGTTTTAAGCATGTTTTAAGTTTAAGAGCAAAACTTGGCTGGCTGCAGGATGTGGCAGTACCTTCTACATTCCCTTAGTACACACCTGGTATAAAAGGAAAGAGTGGAGGGGAAATGGACTTCCGAAAGTGTGGGAAAATGCTCCAACCCTGAGAGGGAAGTGTCAGATCAAATAAGTGGACTGTAGAGTCCTTTAACAGAAAGAAAAGGACTTCATCATGAAGTACTTTGACACATGAACTTCTCATGTCTCTTTAGATCTATTTTTTCCTGTGATCCAATTCCCCCAGCTTCCCCTGCAGTCCACGGCACTTAGTCCGATCTTTTCATTACTCTGTGGGTTTCATCTGCTACCTCTACAGCCTCTGCACAGAGGCCTAAACCATCTGTACAAATCAAGACCATTCTTGTTGTCCTGACGTGGATAGCCCAGGCAAGCCTGATCTCATCAGATCTCAGCAGCTAAGCAGGGTTGACTCTGGCAAGTACTTGGATGGGAGACCTTGGAATACCAGACCCGGAAGACAGGGGCAGGCTTTATTCAGCCACCTCTCTGGATATCCTTCACGGCCCCAGTAGGGGTCAGTCACCAGAGGTTGACTTCAAGGTGTGTGCACACACTCATAAAAATACAAAAAAACCCACCCCCCCCCCCCTCAAAAAAAGACCATTCTTGTTCATGGGTCTCTGAAACATATTCCACCACATAACAGCAGATTGGTTCAGAGAGGTTTCTTTTTTTGTTTGTGTGCACATACATGGGCCACAGAGGGCAGGTAATAGGCTCCACCTTCCCAAATCTCAGTTACTTAAAATTCAAAGAAAACCAAACAACATTGAGATGCATCCATTATATAAATGAGACAGAATCCAAGTAGAAGTATTCAGAACCTGTATGGACTCGTGTTTCCCACATTAAGTCTTGCAGAAGACCCAAATGTCATCTGCTTTCCATGGAAAACCTCTGGGGGAAAAAAACCCCCACAATCCAAGTCAAGCTACAGATCTGAAATGACATATTACCTCATTGATCTTTACAACAACCCTGGAAGGGAACCCAGATTTAACTTCCTTGTACTATAGATGCAGGAAATCTGATTATTGCCTGCAGACTTCCAATGAACCTGAACGCACACTTGAATCTGAGGCTTCCTGTCTTACAGCATGACACGGAACACCCTGCTGATCCACGGGGGCTTTTCCACTTTGGGCCCTCTGACAGATCAAGACACTCAGCGGGCATTTCTGGGCATCCTCCTGGGAGCAAACCCTCTCCCAACCCCATATGACTCCCAGAGGGTTTCCTTGTTCCTCTCTGGGTATCTACACTGCCACCAGCTGGTTGATTAAAGTAGTTCTTCCTAAGAAAACCAACACTCCTAGTACAGGTCGCTGTTTTATAGGCTCTACCTAGCACCTCCTGCTTTTGCACAAGCCTTCACAGGGATGGCTTACTGCACTTCTGCACTTCAGGGGATCTAGTGATCTATTGATGAACTGCCACCCTTTCCCTTGTGCCCTTTTATTAATGTGTCTGAGTGGGGCTTGCTGCAGTCACAGAGAATGAACTTCCAGCATTCAAAATACCGTAATAAGAAATTTACTAAAAAAGAAATGTCCATACGTAACAGATTGAGATTACTACGTAAAGGTAAAAAAGGTAAAGGCAGTCCCCTGCGCAAGCACCTGGGTGACAATGCACCGTGACATTTTCACGGCAGACTTATTACGGGGTGGTTTGCCATTGTCGTCCCCAGTCATCTACACTTTACCCCCCAGCAATCTGGGTACTCATTTTACTGACCTCGGAAAAATGGAAGGCTGAGTCAACCTTGAGTCGGCTACCTGAACTCAGCTTCCGTCAGGATCAAACTCAGGTCATGAGCAGAACTTGGACTGCAGCTTACCACTCTGTTTGTTTGCTAAACCAACTCTACTTTTATTATTCTAGGGCAGATTCTATTGTTTTATTAGTCATCCATTACCTTGGAGTCTTTGGCTGTGCGGCCTGCTCTTTGCTAGCTCCATATGATAATGGCAGCCACCAAGGTGCAGGAAATGAGAGCTCCTTCCTCCAAGTTGTCCCCAGATGAAATGAGCCAAAATGGACCTTGTTCCTTTAATTGTCCAGGGAACTGATTTCTCCATCAGCCCACCCTCCTATGGGTCCATCCTTCTCTTCCTGTCCTTCCCAGGAAGAGAGACAATCTAGCATTACATTTTGCACTGTCCCTTTACACTCCCTTCTTTGCAACATGCCTATATCTCTGACCGAGATATAAGGACTCAGGGATCTCCATTCCTGCTCAAATCAGACAAAGGGAGCTTTGAAAATCTTGTTGGTCTCAAAGATGCTGGATTCAAATCTAGCTAATCTAACATTTGGAATCCCCGTTCACATGCCTGCCAGGGCATCAAATGGCCCTTTGATTTTTCTCTGCTGGCTAGATGTATTTGCATAACCATGTCTTAAGTGCTGGGGGCTTGAGAGAGCCATTAGTGGGATGGGGGGAATGCTTGAGAGCAAAGAGAAACTCCAGTTTCTTGTCCTTGTACCCACACAGAAATTTATTGAAATGAATGTGGGGTATTGAAACCACCCATCCAGTTCTTGATAGTGTAATTATCCCAAAGAAGAGTGAATTGCTCCATACAGCACATATCCTTACCCACTGGGGTCAGAGTTCTGGGTCTGTGACTGCTCATTCATCCTGGGAATCTTCTATGGTGGTTTTGTTTTCACGCCACCCCAAAAGCGCAGGGAAACAAGATAAAATGTACTGGGTTCAAAGCATGAGGACGCCCAAGAGATAGTGAGTTCAGCTCTTTATTCAGTGATTCAGCATAATGAGATAGGAACAGAACTGTCTGACAGAACCAAGGGCCCTGCTTATATGCATGCAAAACCTCCCCACCCAAAAACCCATTACCATCATCCCTGATGGGCCTCCTTCCTGAATCCCATTACCATCATCCCATTACACACAACTATAGGTTAATAGCTAGCCTAACGATCCCTGATGGGCCTCCTTCCTGAATCTCATCACCATCATCCCACTACACATGACTATAGGTTAATAGCTGGCCTAACTATCCCTGATGGGCCTCCTTCCTGAATCTCATCACCATCATTCCATTACACACAACTATAGGTTAATAGCTGGCCTAACTATCCCTGATGGGCCTCCTTCCTGAATCTCATCACCATCATCCCATTACACACAACTATACACACAACTTACATTTAGCACTGTCCCTTTACACTCCCTTCTTTGCAACATGCCTATATCTCTGACCGAGATATAAGGACTGGCCTAACGATCCCTGATGGGCCTCCTTCCTGAACCCAAGTGGTTATTGTTTTAGGGTCTCAAGCTCAGCCAAGTCTCTGCTGGCCCTAAGGACAAACTCCAGTTCCAATACATAACACAAGAGCATGCAGGTAATTCTTCTGACTTCCTTCATTGTTTTTCATGTTTGCATTCAAACCAAAGGTTAGATTTTTCCCTGATGCCAGAAGTGGCCAAATACCTATATTACCGGGAGCTCCTCTAGTCTCCAAACAGCATGAGCCAAGGTCTTTTGCTGCACAAATTGTCCTCTTGGCACATGCGCGCGCACACACACACACATCGCAGGGATCAAGCTTCACTTGCATGGTTCCATTCCCAGCTAAGCTCTTTAGCTTGGAGAAACGTCGACTGCGGGGTGACATGATAGAGGTTTACAAGAAAATGCATGGGATGGAGAAAGTAGAGAAAGAAGTACTTTTCTCCCTTTCTCACAATACAAGAACTCGTGGGCATTCGATGAAATTGCTGAGCAGACAGGTTAAAACGGATAAAAGGAAGTACTTCTTCACCCAAAGGGTGATTAACATGTGGAATTCACTGCCACAGGAGGTGGTGACAGCCACAAGTATAGCCACCTTCAAGAGGGGTTTAGATAAAAATATGGAGCACAGGTCCATCAGTGGCTATTAGCCACAGTGTGTGTGTATATATAAAAAATTTTGCCACTGTGTGACACAGAGTGTTGGACTGGATGGGCCGTTGGCCTGATCCAACATGGCTTCTCTTATGTTCTTATGTTCCCTTAAGCTCTTCAAAGCTTTTCAGAGAATGTGTATTCAGCGGCAAAACTGCATATATTCTATGCATTTAATATCCAAATTTAGAACGAGGATTTTCCTTTAAAGAGGAAAGTTGGAATCCAGTGGCACCTTTAAGACCACAAAGTGCTATTCGAAGTATGAGCTTTCATGTGCATGCACACTTACTCAGACAGAATGCACACGAAAGCTCACACTTCGAATAAAACTTGGTTGGTCTTAAAGGTGCCATTGGACTCCATCTTTGTCCTATTGCTTCAGACAGACACAGCTGACCGGCAATGAAATTGCTGTCGGGTTAAAACTCATAAAAGGAAGTATTTCTTCACCCGAAGGGTGATTAACATGTGGAATTCACTGCCACAGGAGGTGGTGGCAGCTACAAGCATAGATAGCTAGCTTCAAGAAGGGACTGGATAAACATATGGAGTAGAGGTCCATCAGTAGCTATATGCCACAGTGTATTGTTGGAACTCTCCAACAATACACTGAGAGCCAGTTTGGTGTAGTGGTTAAGTGCGCGGACTCTTACCTGGGAGAATCCGGTTTGATTCCCCACTCCTCCAATTGTACCTGCTAGCATGGCCTTGGGTCAGCTATAGCTCTGGCAGAGGTTGTCCTTGAAATGGCAGCTGCTGTGAGAGCCCTCTCCAGCCCCACCCACCTCACAGGGTGTCTGTTGTGGGGAAGGAAGATAAAGGAGATTGTGAGCTGCTCTGAGACTCTTCGGAGTGGAGGGCGGGATATAAATCCAATATCTTATTATTATTATTCTGTCTGGGGCAAGTGATGCTCTTTATTCTTGGTGCTTGGGAGGGGCAACAGTGGGAGGGCTTCTAGTGTCCTGGCCCAACTGGTGGACCTCCTGATAGCACTTGGGTTTTTTTGCCACTGTGTGACACAGAAGGTTGGACTAGATGGGCCATTGGCCTGATCCAACATGGCTTATCTTATGTTCTTTCCTTTAAAGAGGAGTGATGTTTGCTTTCCATTCTTCGAAAACATTAAGTCAAACTTTTTGAAGTGTCTTGCTTGAAACATGATATGAATGGTCTGGGGTTTTTTTTGGGGGGGGGGTTGCCATCAAGTCACAGCTGACTTATGGCAACTCTTGGTGGAGTTCTTAAGACAAGAGACATTCAGAGGTGGTTTGCCATTGCCTGCCTCTGTGTCATAACCCCACTATTCCTTCATGGTTTCCCATCAAAATCCTGACCAAAGCCGACCCTGCTTCGCTTCTGAGATCCGACAAGATCAGGCTAGCCTGATCTACCCAGGTCAGGGCCACATGGACCACAAAGGAACAGATAAAATGACCAGCTTGCTAGCAACTAACCATCCTTTCCTTCTGATCTGAGGCAGTCAGTCACACAAAACTGCCTTATACTGAATCAGACTCCCAGTCCATTAGTTTGGTCTTGACTACTCAGACTGGCAGAAGCTCTCCAGAGCCTCGGGTCTTTCCCATCACCTGCTGCCTGGTCCATTTAAGTGGAAACGCTGGGGATTGAACTTGGCACCTTCTGTGTGCAAAGCAGATGCTCTTCCACTGAGCCACAGCCCCTCCCAGTCAGCATGCTCATACATTCTCCTCACCCCACCCCACCCCAGCAAAAGCTCACACTTCTCAGGTAATCGAACAGAGGTTCCCAGAATGACCAAAATGCACAGCTGTGTCCAGACTGTTGTATATTGTTACTTGAAGGGGATATGTACGTACACTCTGAGGTACCCCTTAGAAACTGGCAGGGGGAGGCATCGAAACAGGATTCTTAGAACCCTTGGCACAACAGCAACAGTGAATCAGAAGAGCCATGTGTGGAATCACAGAACCCAAATGCAGTTAGTTACTTGGCAAAGCAATCCATGCAACTTCCAAGCAATGCCTTCTGCTGCTGTGGAGGTTTTCAACAAATTATTTCTGATATAATGGTAAGGAAAAAAAACCATCCATCTTTTTTTCCCCATAATACATATAAGCATGCCAGCCAAATTTATTTCCATGAGCTTCTAACATTAAGAGCCTTGAAATCTTGCTAAGGCAAATACAAGATGATAAAGAAATAGAAGGACTGAAGATTAGAGGATTCTCTTATAGAGCATTTGCAGATGATATTGTGTTTATAACGGAAAATCCGATACAAGTGATACCTTTGTTGGCTAAAATAAAAGAATATGGAAAGATAGCTGGACTTTATATAAATAAAGAAAAATCAAAATTTCTATGCAAAAATATGCAACTAAATAAACAGAAAGAATTGCAGAGACTGACGGGATGTGAAGTTACCTCTAAAGTTAAGTATTTGGGTTTAGAGGTAACAATGAAGAATATTGACTTGTACAAAAATAATTATGAAAAGTTATGACATAAAATGGATGAAGATATGACGAAATGGAATAGACTTAATCTGTCTTTGTTGGGTAGGATTGCTTCAATTAAGATGAATATTTTGCCAAGAATATTGTATTTGTTTCAAACTATTCCGATTGTGAAAGACAGTAAACAATTTAATAAATGGCAAAGGAAGATCTCAGAATTTGTATGGGCTGGGAAAAAACCAAGGATCAAGATAAAAATTTTAACAGATGCTAAAGAGAGAGGAGGATTTCAGCTTCCAGATTTAAGATTATATCATGATGCAGTCTGTTTGGCATGGATAAAGGATTGGGTGATGCTGTTAAATGGAAAGGTTCAGTGTTGTCTTGAATTTATATCCCGCTTTTCTCCCTCATCAGGGACTCAAAATGGCTTTTTACATTAATGTGACAGTTAATGCTCACAACAACCACCTTGTCGGGTTCAGCTAAAAGATGGTGATGGGCCTAAGGTCACCTGGGGGAGCTTCCATCGCGGAGAGGTTCAGATCCAGACATCCCAGGCCGTAGTCCGATCCTCTAACTACTGCACCACACCAGCCCTCTTTTGACATTTTCTCACTTGCATGAGGAGATGGTAAGAAACAGGGATTCCAAATAACCAACAAGGAAGCCAAGGATCCCCATTGGAATGTCAATCTCCTGTCCTTGTAAACAAAAGAACATTGGCGAAAGCTAGCAATCTCCCCGCTTTTTTCCTAAGCAGTTGCTACACGTTTCACAAAGCAGCCACAACCTAACATCTCACTAACAAAAGTTTTCTAATCATGCCTAATTCTAATGGAGCTTAGCACTGGCTAACCCAGTGATCTGCGGCAACTGCAGTGGGATTTGGCACTCCTGCCTCTGGTGGGATCAAAGTTCCCCGGGGGCTTAAAGGAACAGTTAGTGCCTCAGTGGCATCTCAAGCGTTAACCTTCCAATGCCATGCTTCACGTCCGGCTAGCCACAAAAGTTCAGTACTGTAAACTGGAATGCTTTTTACCCACTAGACATCTGCAAGAGAAGACTCAGGAAATGTTTCCAGCTGTACCGCCACTGATGCTAGCAAAAGCCACATGTTTGTATCCCTAATTATAGTAGTGTGACAGCGAAATAAAAGAGTCGAGAACTTGATAGCCGGTCAGTTAAACAAGAGCATGTGCTCTTGAGGTAATAATAGCACAGCTAGATTTGAGTCTAGCAGCACATCAGTTCCCCTGATGTGTTCTCCTAGATGGCAGACATCATTTCCCCTGGGGGAAGAGAATGGTTGCCTTGGATGGTGGTCTCTGGCATTAGGTCCTACTGAACTCCCTTCTTTCCCCCAAATCTACCCTCCTCATGCTCTGCCCCCAACATCTCCCATGAATTTCCCAACCTGGAGTTGGGAACTCTAGCTCAGAAGGGATCTAGGTCACCATTAGGGATATCTCCAAAGATTATCAGTGGATAGGAGGGGTTGGCCGCAGAAGACTTCTCCTTTGCCTATGAACTAAATGTGGAGCCTTCCTCCAAATCAATACAACAGAACAAGCAGCATGTCTAAAAGCACTAGCCAAACAGAAGAACTGCTTTCAAAAGCCCGGTAGAATAAGAATCTTCCTTCCAATTCCTTGAAAGTTATCGGGACCCTCCAGAGAGAGCTATTCCACAGCATCAGAACAGCTACTGAAAAAACCCTAGTCCAATCTTGCATCTACACAGCAAGGTACCCAGAACAGTACCCAGAATATATTATTATTACCACTAGAAACATTCTGTGAAATTGTAAACACTATATACTATTTACTGGCAGTCAAGTTTGTTTAAGCTTCTTACCTTGCACCACTGATGTCCACTCCAACCATCAACTGCCCATTCAGGGAAAGGATCTCGTCTCTCAAACGAACCTTTCCACATTTCCCTGCTGGGCTGTTTTTCTTTAAGTCAGTGATCCAGATGCTTCCAACGTCCAGCACTGGGCCTTTGAGCCCCTTCCTCTTCTTCCCCACTCTCCGCTTTTCTCCATAGTCCCCTAGAGCAGGTATATTCCCAAAACTTAGGCCAAGGGATTCAGCGTTTCCTGGATCCTTGGTAAGGTAAACAGTACAGATCTCCATGTCCACAGGGTTCGTACCATGTTGAAGGATGCCTTCTTCCACCGGGAAGTTCAAGTGGATGTACTCCCTCAGTTTCTTGATGGCGGATCGGCAAAGCTTCTGTTCCGGCTCTTCCACCTCCTCCTTCAAATGATTCTGCAGCCACCGGTAAAGGACAGGGAGAAACAGCACCACATTCTCCGGCGTGATGGGCATTGTGGCCACTCCAGGATTCCATTACGTGAAGAACTGTTTCCAGGTTTGGGTGATCAAAATATGACTGACGTGCCTTTCAATATCAAGGTAACCACCTACTCTACCAACAGCCATACTAAAAGCAAAAACAAAAAGATCAACGTAGGAGGCCAGAAATCAACACAAGAGTCTTTCTTTTCCAGTTTGGCCAAAGGTAACAGAATATCTTTTGTGGGGTGAACAAAAAAAAAGAGTGAATTCAGTCACCCTGGAGTGCTCGGTCAGAAAGGAAGGAAGCAGCAGGGACTTCTTGTCTGGCAATCTTCATAGCTGTCCACACAAAAAACCCACTCAGACATCCAGTTTTCCACTAACAGCAATGGTGATGCTCTTCCACACCCACCAACCGACTTGACCTAGAAAGGGAGAAAACAGTAGTTAAAACTATAATTCTCGTGTTCAAATAAAGGATTTGAGCTGCCTACAATGCTCATTAACAAGAAAGCTTTCCTTTCATATTATTCTGTTTGCTCATTAATTCTGTAATCTGTTTATTTCGCTTGCCACAGACCAGGGTATTGGGTTAGGAATGGTGTTCTAAAAAGCCAGCAGAAGAGGAACGAGAAAGGGAGGACGAAAACAAGTTTATGAATGTGAAAACAAATTTCTTCAAATGCACGTATAGACAAATCTTGCATCTAGCCACCCAGGCACAAATCCACTTTCCAGGATGCCATCACATTCTAGTGTGACCAAGAGACAAAATCCAAAGAGCAACTACATACACAAACCCATCAGCTCCTTGCAATAGTACGCTGTAATTGAAGGAATTCACTAGTTCAGGGGCGGCCAACGGTAGCTCTCCAGATGTTTTTTTGCCTACAACACCCATCAGCCCCAGCCAGCATGGCCAATGGCTGGGGCTGATGGGAGTTGTAGGCAAAAAACATCTGGAGAGCTACTGTTGGCCACCCCTGCACTAGTTGTGATCAGATGGAACAAGAAACCATGGTTCAGTAGAAGAAGACAAAGACGACTGCAGATTTATACCCTGCCCTTCTCTCTGAATCAAGAGACTCTGTGTGGCTTACAATTTCCTATATCTTCTCCCCCCACAACAGACACCCTGTGAGGTGGGTGCGGCTGAGAGGGCTCTCACAGCAGCAGCCCTTTCAAGGACAACTCCTGCGAGAGCTATGGCTGACCCAAGGCCATTCCAGCAGCTGCAAGTGGAGGAGTGTGGAATCAAACCCAGTTTTCCCAGATAAGCGTCCACCCACTTAACCACTACACCAAACTGGCTCTCAGTAGAGAGCTCTGGGAACCCAAGGGCTTCTGTATCCTTCCTCTCTCCTCTTCTTTGCAACTCAGAAACTGAATACTTCCTTGTTAAAAAAAAAAACCTCCAGTTTGCTGTGAAATCCAAACTGGGTAAAATGATAAATGGCGCTTTGCTCTCTTGGCCAGAAACCGGAATTATAAACGACAGTTTGATTCTGCTTTGAAAATCAGAATCCCAATTTCTAGAAAACAGAACAAGTCATAGTTTTCATTTGATTCAGACATTGTAACAAACTGCAGTTTGTTGGGTACCAGGAAGACTTTGGTCTTCAAGCTGTGTGCAAGAGGGAAGGGGGGGATTTCACAGCTTTGGGTAAGGCAGTTCTCCACAAATTTCCAATTACTTTCACCATACTAGAGAAACTAATCTTAAACAGCCTTCAAAATCCTTACATTCCCCACACTTAGACACTTCAAATGTTCCTTTGTTATTTTTGCGCTGGATACATAATGAGTCCAATCACAGCAGGCCCATCTCTTTTGCGTTATTCTGCCCCATGTTTACTAGATTCATAAATCATGGCTTGATACAGCAGGTGTCCTTATGCTGAGCAAGCAAAACTCTCCCTATAATAAACGGCAGAAACCATGAATAGAAATACTTGGGAGACTCAAAGACATCATTTTTTTGTTTGCAATTCTTCCTATGCTGGTTCCATTTCCTCTTCGTGTACTCCACTCATTTTTAAACACACAGCATTCATACACACTGCCAAGTATTGTGATAATGACGCATCTTCCCCCTTCCTGAATACTATCCCACAAAAACCTCCACATGGCTCCACCAAACAGTTTCTGTTAACTTTTGAGCCATTGGAGTGGAGATGAACATTCCATAACAGCCAGGCAGCTGAGTTTTACTGCTAATAAGAGCTCTTCCTTAGGAGCTCTTAAATCAAGAAGTATGGAAATGTCAAATACTGTCATCAGATTTAATTGAGTTTAAGGGGTGCTATTGAGAATCTGGAGAAGAAATGAAGAAGTACAGAGGAGGGCAATCAAGATGATTTGGGGATTGAGGAAAGGCTGGGACTCTTCCTTATGAGGAAAGGCTGGGACTTAGAATCATAGAAGAGTTGGAAGGGACCTCTAGGGCCATCTAGTCCAACCCCCTGCACAATGCAGGAAACTCACAAATACCTTCCCCTAAATTCACAGGATCTTAATTGCTGTCAGATGGCCATCTAGCCTCTGTTTCAAAACCTCCAAGGAAGGAAAGCCTGTTCCACTGAGGAACCACTCCAACGGTCGGGAAGTTCTTCCTAATGTTGAGCCGGAAATTCTTTTGATTTAATTTCAACCCATTGGTTCTCGTCCTACCTTCCAGGGCCACAGAAAACAATTCCACACCATCCTCTATAGGACAGCCCTTCAAGTACTTGAAGATGATGATCATATCACCTCTCAACCACCTCCTCTCCAGGCTAAACATCCCCAGCTCCTTCAACCTTTCTTCATAGGACTTGGTCTTCAGACCCCTCACCATCTTTGTTGCCCTCCTCTGGACCCATTCTAGCTTATCTATATCCTTCTTAAAATGTGGTGCCCAAAACTGAACACAATACTCCAGGTGATGTTTTCACAGCAGACTTTTTACGGGGTTGTTTGCCATTGCCTTCCCCAATCATCTACACTTTCTCCGCAGCAAGCTGGGTACTCATTTTACCAACCTCAGAAGGATGGAAGGCTGAGTCAACCTCCAGCCAGCTACCTGAACCCAGCTTCCAGTGGGATCGAACTCAGGTCATGAGCTCAGGTTGTGAACTCAGGTTTTTTCAGTTTAGAAAAGATACAACTAAGGGGAGACATGATAAGGGTTTAGAAATTTATGCATGGGGTAGAGACAGTTGAGAGAGCCCCGTGGCGCAGAGTGGTAAAGCTGCAGTACTGCAGTCCTAAGCTCTGCTCACGACCTGAGTTCGATCCCAGGGGAAGCTGGAGGTTGACTCAGCCTTCCATCCTTCCGAAGTCGGTAAAATGAGTACTCAGCTTGCTGGAGGGAAAGTGTGGATGACTGGGGAAGGCAATGGCAAACCACCCCGTAAAAAGTCTGCCATGAAACCGTTGTGAAAGCAACATCACCCCAGAGTTGGAAACGACTGGTGCTTGCACAGGGGACTACCCTTACCTTTAGAGTCAGTTGACCAAGAGATGTTTTTCTCCCTCTCCCAAATACCAGAACTTGAGGGCATCCAATGAAGTTGATGGACAGTAAGTTCAGGACAGACAAAAGGAAATACTATTTTACACAATGAGTGATTAGAATGTGAAATTTACTGCCAGAGGATGTAACAATGGCCACAAGAATAGACACCTTTAAAAGGGGATTAGATAAATTCATGGAGGATGTCTATCAATGACTACTAGGCATGATGACCGAGGGGAACCTCTACATTCAGAGCCACTAATCTTCTGAATCCCAGACCCAGAAGGCCTTGGCCTCTGTGCCCTGTTATTGGCCGTCCAGAGGAACTGGCTGGCCACTGTGTGAGACAGGACTAGATGGACCACTGGTCTGATCCAGCAGGGCTCTTCTTAGGTTCTTATTTTTAAAGTTTACATGTTCTGTCTTTTATTTGATTCTTTACAACTGCAAGCATCTCAAGATTTTCCAAATCTGGCCTTGTCCTTCCAAGTAGATGGATTATGTTAGACTTGGCACCAAATCTAGCTGAAAAGAAAAAGGCTTTCAACAGCAGTGGGCATGTGCATGAGAAAGGACACTGTTTAGGAATACTTTGCTTTTATCCAAACATTCTCAAAGCATTTTGGGATATCCTGAATACAATCAGACATCAGTGTGGTGTGTATTTTATTCTAATAAATTGAGCTTTTCCTTCCTTGCACGTCCCTCCCCGGAGAATGTCTGAAGTGCCCTCACTGTCTTATTTCCTGGCTTCTAAAGAGATATACAAGGTCATTAAAATGTCCTGTTACTAACTTTTAAAAGCTGATTTATTTGAATACCTTCTTCAGGCTCCATTTTCTTAAAGTCTGCATTTCTGACACAACCAAACTCCAAGCATGTTCACCGTTTTTCAAAAGTCTTTTTTTTTCTTCACCTCAAACACACCACAAATGATAATTTGTACATTAAAGCTTTTGAGATATAGCTGTTCCCTTACAAACAAAGTTGTTTACAATATATTTTGCTCGCTGCTGCTGCGGATGAGCTCTGATGAAAGTGTTCAGGTGTCATGGTTCAGCTGGAAGTTTCAATGTTATCTCCTTTGAAATTAATGCAAATTGAAAAATTGAGAATAGCTAGTCGGCCATTTTGAGGCCTACAAGATAAAAATTTAACCATCACATTTTATCCTATACTTTCTCTGAGTTGAAAGCTGCATACCTGATACCTCCCCTCTATTTTATCCTCGCAGCAATCCTGTGAGGAAAAACAACTGTGACTCCAAGGTGGGGATCTGAACTTTTGTTTCCCAATGTTTTCTTGGACACTCTAACTATCACACCCCACTGATGTCTGGCTATCGTTGCCTATGGCAGATAACCCTGTCTTACAGAGAGGCACTGGTCTAGATATGCATTGGTCCCTATCTACATTATCACCATAATCACCAAAGAAGTTTCTATCCCCAAAGAGGCTTGTGTGTTTATATAGTGTCATCAAGTCACTGCTGACTTCACTTAAGTCAACCTTAGCGAGGAATTCTCAACCCAATAGGAAGCAGAAATGGTTTGCCATTGCCTTCCTCTACAGGGCCTTTCTCAGTGGTCTCCCATCCAAGTTATGACCCTGCTTTGCTTCCCAAATCCGATGAGATTGGGCTATACCATGCTGCCTTCCCTTCCTCTGAAGAGGCTTACAATGAAAATAAATCGCAAGACCCAACAAACCAGCAAAATGCCACAAAGGACCCAAATCTTATGCTCACATAGCAAAGTCAGATCTTTGGATACTTAAAACCAATTTCTGGAGCTGTGAATAGACAGGGCAGATCTTTCTACAAACATAAAAAGAGCCTCAGGTTTGTGGGGGGGGGGGGGGATATGAAATCGGGGGGGGGAATACAAGGGGGGGGGGTGTTAAAAATGCAAAATGATAAAAGGCACACCTGTAGCTTTAATCAATTGATTCCTTCAGTGGCTGTTGCTAGGCAACCACAGCATTCTAAGGTTGGTTCTATGACAGAGCTGCCAGCTCTGGGTTGCGAAATACCTGGAGATTTTGGGAGTGGGGTCTGGAGAGAATGGGGGAGCTCACCACCTCCCTAGGCAGCTGGTTCCCCTGTTGAACGACTCTTACTGTAAAAACCAAATCTTAATATCCAACTGGTACCTTTCCACCTGTAATTTAAACCCACCTTTTATACCTGTAATTTAAACCCACCTTTTATACACAAAAAAAGAGCCCCATGGCGCAGAGTGTTAAAGCTGCAGTACTGCAGTCCTAAGCTCTGCTCATGACCTGAGTTCAATCCCCGGTGGAAGCTGGGTTTTCAGGTAGCCGGCTCGAGGTTGACTCAGCCTTCCATCCTTCCGAGGTCGGTAAAATGAGTACCCAGCTTGCTGGGGGAAAAGCGTAGATGACTGGGGAAGGCAATGGCAAACCACTCCTTTAAAAGTCTGCCGTGAAAACGTTGTGAAAGCAACGTCACCCCAGAGTCGGAAAAGACTGGTGCTTGCAAAGGGAACCTTTCCTTTCCTTTATACACAAAGATGAGCCTTGGTAGGTTTCCCCAAGGTGAGATTCCATAAACACAGCCCATCAAGAGAAAGAGACCCTTCCCTGAACTTCAGAGGGGGAAAATACTCTTGGTCTCATCCAGCAAAGCAATTATTATTTTCATAATGCTGAGGAAAAAGTACTTGGGCACATATTTAGAGACCTGATGGATCGGATCGAAAGTCAATGTAAACCTGCATCCTCTTTCCAGTTGTGCACATCTAAGTACCTCTGGGAAGTTTGTAAGCGGGACAGGAAGCCAGCTGCTGTCTCAGGACACCTTCAACCATTCACTTCTCTTCTGCTGCTAGACAGAGAATAGCAAGAGGTCAGCCCTAGCAACCCAGGGGCCAGATAGCGACAGCCATTGACAGAATGTTGATGCTCTGAGGACCTAATACAGCTGCATCAGCTTTCCATCAGATGGTTGAAGGATGTGCCAAAAAGGCTGTGGGAAAGTCTGTCTGCAACTATGATCTTCAAGGCTAACAATCCAAGCAGACGGACAACAGACCCAATCGAGACTCCCCCGAGTCAGACCCCAGAACAAACTCTTCCCTTGAGGCAAAGCAGAAATACATGAGAACGGAAGAGCAGAGGATCATGAGACCCCAGAGCTCTGCCACAGCTTCCCTAGCAGGCCTGTAGCCACAGAGGGGCCTGTTGGGGCACTGCCCGCTGACTTCTAGGCAGGGCCCCCTGACTGGAGCCTGGAGAGCACAGTGCACTGTAGCAGCAAAAGCAGGTGGTGGAGAGAAGGGAGGCGAAGGATCAGGAGGCAGAGAAAGCCTCATGGAATGGGCCGGGGTGTGGGGAATGGATAGAGCTGCGGGCTGCAAGGTGCCAGGATGGGGGAGAGGGAGGTGGAAGGAACCCCCCCCCCCTCACTTGCATTCAACATGCAGTCCCTTCTTGATTCCAAAGTTTTAGGCTTGTCTGCCTCAGCCACTTTCAGAGCCTCCAGCTTTTGACCCTACCCCACAGAGTGGATGGGAAAGGGTACCCCCTGGTTTTTTAAAAAGCCCCCTGACTTTTAAAATCCTGGCTATGGCGCCGTTGCCGAGTAATGAACTCCTACATGAGGGCTTTACTCTGCTCTGATTAGACCTCACCTATTGTGTTCAGTTTTGAGCAACACAATTTAAGAAGGATATAGACAAGCTAGACTATGTCCAGAGGGGGGCGACAAAGATGGTGAGGGGTCTGGAGACCAAGTCCTATAGAGAAAGGCTGAAGGAGCTGAGTACGTTTAGCCTGGAGAGGAGACAACTGAGAGGTGATAGGATCACTATCTTCAAGTCCCTGAAGGGGTATCATATACAGGATAGTGCAGAGTTGTTTTCTGTTGTCCCAGAAGGCCAGACCAGAACAAAGGGGCTGAAATTAAATCAGGAGAGTTTCCTGACAGTTAGAGCAGTTCCTCAGTAGAACAAGCTTCCTCGGGCGGTGGTGGGCTCTCCTTCTTTGGAGGTTTTAAAACAAAGGCTAGATGGCCATCTGACAGCAATGCTAATTCTGTGAACTTCGAGTGGGGGGTGTTATTTGTGAATTTCCTGCACTGTGCAGGAGGTTGGACTAGATAACCCTGGAGGTCCTTTCCAATTCTATGATCTGGAGGAACCTGTTTTCACAGGGTTACCAGCCTCCAGGTAAGACAGAATTACAACTCATTCCCAGACAAGAGATTAGGTTTCCTGGAGCAAATGACTTCTTTGGACGGTGGACTCTATGGCACTTTACCTTGCTGGAGGACTTCTTGCAGGATTAGGTCCTAGAAAAGATATATGGACAAAGCCGGGCTGCTTTCTGTTAGAGGCCTGCTTAAGCTGCCTAGGATTCCTGCTGGGCCAACTGATTTTAACAGACCTGCTTTCTGAACGCTCATTCCTACCAATTTCCTGTTATCACTGCATTATATATCTGAAGTGTGCTTTAATAACTTATACACAGTGCCAAGATTTAGAAAAGCCAAGGCCTGACGGAAGCATGACTTAGATTGGTCAATATATTGCCAAAACATCAAGCACAGGAACACCTGTCTCAAGCCGCCCTGACCCACTTGTGGGAAGGGCGGGATACAAATCATAAATAAATAAAATAAAATAAATAAGGCAGTTAATCATTGTTGTAACTGTAATAAAGTCTCTGTCTTCATTACAGCATATCACAGTTGCAAATTTTGTCCACCAAAGCATACTTGCAAGAGACCATTCTTAGCCTTTCATGAGAAATCGGAAAACATTAGGGATTAGAACGCTCCGGCACATCTGCGAATATGTTTTAATTTTTTCCCCAAGCCCTTTCCTGTGGGAAAAGACTCTGATAAGAGAGTTGTTCAGGAAACAAGGGGGGGGGGACCTCATTGTGATCTAACATATTTCTTTCAAGGGCTCAAGGATTCAAAATTCAAAGCACACACAATCACGCACTGAGCAAGTGAGTTTCTAATGCCTTCGTTCTGAATTTCACAGCTGACAGATGCAAAATGCAGAAAGACAATGTTCGAGTTCTGCCCTGCAAAGAAGATACGGTTTATTATGGCCGCATATGAAGTTCCCAACAAGAGAGAGCAGTTCCTTGTCCTGTCCAAGTGCTTTCCCTCCCCCCCCCGCCCCTGGAGAAATATCAGCCAGGGCACACTGGAAGCAAATTAGTCTTCAATTCAATTTACTGGAAGACATCACTTCAGCAGACTTCATGGGCACACAGCCCGGTTAGCAGGGCGTTTTTTTGTAGCAGGAACTCCTTTGCATATTAGGCCACACACTCCTGATGTAGCCAGTCCTCCAGGAGCTTACAGTAGGCCCTGTACTAAGAGCCCTGTAAGCACTTGAAGGATTGGCTACATCAGAGGGTGTGGCCTAATATGCAAAGGAGTTCCTGCTACAAAAAAACACCCTGCTGGCGAGACTGTTTCAGGTGAAGCCAGGAATGCTTTTGCTCTTGCCATTGGATACAGCCCACCCAATTTTGTCCACTGCTCTCATCTGTCCATACCAGAATGCTTCCAGTCCCCAGATCTTCTGCTTCCTCTGCCTTCGCATTTCCCACCCACATCAGCTTCCTGCCTCCCTTCCCTTTGCTCACAGCTAATAGATTTTTCCTTTCACATAAGAAAAATCCAAACCCCTAATACAGGTGAAGAAGGAAAGCCACAATTTATATGCATGCCCCTGACCTGAATAGCCTAGGCTAACCGGATCTGGCCAGATCTCGAAGTTAAGCAGGGTTCGGCCTGGTTAATATTTGAATGGGAGACCTTCAAGGAAATCCAGGGTCATGACATGGAGGCAGGCAGGGGCAAACTACGTCTGAAATTTCTTGCCTTGAAAACTCTACAGGGTGGCCATAAGTCGGTTGCAATTGAACAGCACTTTACACACACGAACACACACACCTCTTTCATAATGGGTTTAGAATGTGTGCACATTTTATGGCCTAGCACTCAAGTAGAAAGCTTCTTGGAGCAATCTTGAAAGAAAAGTCTCATGCCTCAGAAAGTGCCCCCCACACCTCAGAAAGTACCCCTCACATGCCTCAGAAAGCAGTCTTCACACCCTCTCAGAAAGTAGTCTCCATGCACGTCAGAAAGTAGTAGAAGAAGCGACTGAATTTATACCCTGTGCCCTTCACTCAGAGTCTAGGAGCAGTTTACAATCTCCTTCCTTTCCTCTCCCCTCAACAGGCATCTTGTGAGGTAGGTGGGGCTGAGAGAGCTCTGACTGATAACTGCTCTTGAGAGAACAGCTCTGAGAGAACTTTGGCAGACCCAAAGTCATCCTGCTGGCTGCATGTGGAAAAGTGGGGAATCACCTCTAATTCTCCAGATTAGAGCCTGCTGCTCTTAACTACTGCAGCAAACTGTACTCTGCACATGCTCAGAAAGTACTCCCCACAGACCTCAGAAAGTAGTCTCCACACACACTCATATTCCCCATGCACTCAGAATGTAATTTCCACACACCTCAGAAAGGACTTCCCACATTCTGGTTCTGAGGTACCTGGGGATTTGATAACAGGAGTCTGGTAAGCCTTCACTCAAATTATTAAACCCTCTATACAGCCCTTGATTAAAGAATGACAAGCTGCAAGCCTCTGATAAGGAAACAGACTTCAGTCCCATGTATTATATTAAGCACATGCATGCCACAAGATTTCGGAAAAAGCACGCAAAAAGATGTCTTGGAATGGTCCCTCTTAAATAAATGGTTTAGCACCGGACTTCATCAAGAATCAGACCTTTCTGATTCTCTCTGCATTTACTCTCGCCTCCAGACTCTCAAAATTCTAGCAGAAAATTCTGAAATATCAGAGACTTTGGGGGTCAATCCTCTGCCAGAAGCATAATTTCCCCAGTCCTCGCCAAGCTACAAAATCCTACTTCATTGGCGTATATAATTTAAAAAAAAAAATACCCCAAACCCGTCTGATAATTTACCATTAAAAATTAATTTCATTTTTCCAGACATCACAACGAAATTAGGATGCAAGCAAGGCTGGGAAAGTGTCGGGAGGCAGGCTAAAAACACATCTTGCTCAGCTTGCAGAGAGACGGACGGCATAATATTTCATTCAGTTTTATTACACTATTGTTCATTTTAAATCCCATTTCGCCTCGTTTTTCTGAGCCGTTTTCATCCACTATCTTTGGGCACACAAAGGCCATCAAAGATTCTGCTTTTCCTATCAACTTCTTAATTCCAAAGCAGCTTTTTATTCTCTTTGAACATCTTCTGAAAGATCCACTTCCATATGTTCCTTCCTAAGCTCCTCAAAGTTTATAATTTTATCTGTTAAATATTTACTGTGAAAATTCGTTTGATAAATCCTCTTGGCCCACTTCAGTTTCAAACAGCCATGCATTTTCCCCAGCTATGCTCCCCCTCCCAAATCCTTTTTAAAGGGATTGGTTAAGTGTGACACCGCAAAACTTTTTTCATGCATATCATTTTTTTTGGTGGAGGTAAACAATTTAAAAGTACAGGTGTATAATAATGGACCATTTCATTGAGCATGGTTAATATATTCATTACTTTTTTATCATACCCACTCTCCAAGGAGTTTCAGTCTCCTCCATTTTATCCTCACAGTCACCTTATCGGGAAGGTTAGGCTACAATAGGATTGCCAACCTCCAGGTGAGGCCTAGAGATCTGCCAGAATTGCTACTCATCTCCAGATCAGTTCCTCTGGAGAAGAAAATGGCTACTTTGGAAGGTAACCAAGACATTACACCCTGCTGAGGTCCCTCCCCTTTCCAAACCCTCCCCTTCTCATTCTCCATCCCCAAAACTGGAATTTCTCAGGCAATTGTAGGCTGAGAAGTCACAAAGAAGAAGAGGAGGAGTAAGAAGAAAAAGAGGATGAGTTAGAAAAAGGAGTAAGAAAAAGAGTTAGTTTTTATAACCTGTTCTTCACTACCTGAAGGAATCTCAGAGTGGCTTACAATCACCTTCCCATCTCCTCCCCACAAGTCACCTTGTGAGGCAGGTAGGGCTGAGAGAGTTCTGAGAGAACTGTGACAGACGAAAGCTGGCTTCATGTGGAGGAGTGGGGAATCCAACATTGTTCTTCAGATTACAGTCCACCACTCTTAACCGCTACACCAAACTGGCTCATAGGGAGTTTTACGGCAAGAGGAAGAAGAAGATGAAGATATTGGATTTATATCCCGCCCTCCACTCCGAAGAGTCTCAGAGCGGCTCACAATCTCCTTTACCTTCCTCCCCCACAACAGACACCCTGTGAGGTGGGTGGGGCTGGAGAGGGCTCCCACAGCAGCTGCCCTTTCAAGGACAACCTCTGCCAGAGCTATGGCTGACCCAAGGCCATCTCAGCAGGTGCAAGTGGAAGAGTGGGGAATCAAACCCGGTTCTCCCAGATAAGAGTCCGCACACATAACCACTACACCAAACTGGCTCTCCAGAGGAGATTTGAAGCTGGGTCTCTGCCATCCTAGTCCAACATCTTAACCACTATATCGTATTGTACATACACTGCACCACTTTTATCCCTCATCTCTCTAAATATTCCTCAAGGTGGCTGACTATTAGTCTGTCAAAGTCAGCTTTGCCTGCTCTGGCAGCAGTTCTCCAGTGTCTCAGGTGAAAGTCCAGGGATTGAACTTGTGACCTTCTGCATGCAAAGCAAACGCTCTGCCTCTGAGCGATGGACCATCCTCATTCAATGTTTTTTTTTTTTTTAAACAGTTTAAAAAGGAAGCCTTAAAACTGAAGAACAGCCACATAAACATTAAAATCCAAGAAAACAAACTGCAGCAGGAAAACCCAGACCCTGAGCAGTTTGAAGACATGGAGAAGCAGCCACCTGTACTAAGAGAAGAGTAAGACTGATTTCCCACTAACCTTACCTTGCTCTCAACTATCCTCTTCTCAGTGGGGCTTCCATCGGGTTTTGTACAAGCTGCCCGGAGGCTGCAAATCACTCCGCCTCTTTTGCGCAGCAAACAAGATCCTCTAAAAACCAGTTTCTCTTTGCTGCATGAAAAAGGCAAAGCTAGTTGCAGCCCCGGGGCAGATAGTGTGAAATCCAACAGAAGCCTTGTGGAGAAGAGCATGAGAGAGGCTTAAGGCTAGTGGGGAATCGGTCTAACATCCACATGCCTAAGTCCGGAGAATCTCTAGAAATAAGGAACTGATTGTTACATACCTAAGGATGGGTGGCTAGGCCGGCTAATAGCTTTGAAGGGCTGGTAATCTGTGTGGACTTAAGCGTGTACAGTTGTACATTCAAACTTTTCCCCAGACAGGCAGTGGTTCATTAAGCCCAATCAAAGACTATGGTTTCTCATTCAGGGGCTCCAACTGCGAGAAATAACACATTTCTTGTCTTTGCTTCATCAAGCGGATCCTTGTGTTTAAATACCATTAACCTCCAAAGTCATCCAAGGAACAGAAATATCTTTTTTAAAAGGTCCTCCTCCGGCACTTCACCAGCATCTGATACTCCCCACTGGCAAACACTCACAAGGCATCTTTCAAGATCAGAAGAAGGGTAGGTTCATTATGAACCATCTGGGCTACACGTTGAGGAGCTCTGCTCATCTTTAAAGCAAGCCAAGAGCTCAAAGCGCAGACACCAAGTACTGGGATATAAGAGCTTTCTGGACAACAAGCAGATACTGCACTGCTCCTTCCAGAAAACACCCACACTTCCCCAGTAATGCTCACCAGGGGTGGAATTCTAGGAGGAGTTCCTTTGCATATTAGGCCACACACCCCTGATGTCGCCAATCCTCTTGGAGCTTAAAAGGCTCTTTTTTGTAAGTTCTTGGAGGATTGGCTACATCAGGGGGTGTGGCCTAATATGCAAAGGAGCTCCTGCTAGAATTCCACCCCGATGCTCACCATGGAACTGAATACCAAACACCTTTGAATGGATGTTGTAACTGGCTTAAAGAGAACAAGCCTAGCCTGAGATACAAGATAAACAAGTCTTGGAAGAGAGAGCTGGCAAAGCCAAGCAGGGGACCAAAATGAAGAAGCAACAGCATCATCAATTGGGAAAGGATTATTTCAAAGCTGCTCAGGGGGCTGGGGGGGGGGGGATGATAAATATTCTCTTAATGTTAATTTAGAACTGCTGTCCATCGCTGCAGTCCTATGCAGAGCTAAACCCTTCTATGTCCACTGAAGTCAATGGTCTTTGAAGGATGTAATTCTGTTTAAGATTGCACTATACATCTGTTAGGAAACACAGGGGAGGAAATATACATTTCAACATCCATGAAATCAACAAGAGTAAAATTGCAATGATTAAGAACATATTACGCCCACTAAAAATGTGCAATGTTGCTTTTAAAAAAATGCCAGTAGGCAAGACAAATTGTGCACCAAGGAAAGCGATGACTTCTAAAATAAGCTGAATTCACAAAGCCCTGGTTAAGCATGATTTGTAGTCATGCCATCATTTGGTACTTTCTCACCTCTCAGATATTTCCCATATTTTTAATGTAATGGCAATCATTATTAATGAAATTTATCAGCAAATCAGATTGCCTCCCATGTCCTTTCCTCCAAGGAAGAAGAAGAAGACTGCAGATTTATATTCCACCCTTCTCTCTGAATCAGTCTCAGAGCAGCTTACAATCTCCTATATCTTCTCCTCCCGCAATAGACACCCTGTGAGGTGGGTGTCTAGTTCTCCCAGATAAGAGTCCACACACTTAACCACTACACCAAACTGGCTCTTAGGAATCACAGAAAAGTTGTTAGACTTTCAAAAAAAAGGTACAACCATCACTTGTTTCTTTCCCTGAAGACATAGAATGAGTCCTTAGACCAGCCGATGATGTACAGATGGGAGGGGGAAAGTCTTTGATGACAAACAGAATTCTTGGCCATCCTCGAGACAATTTGCAATAACCCCATGAAGATACAATGGACATAATATTGGATTAAGAATGACAAAAGCTTCTCTATCCTACCCATAATATCCAGTTGCATTCTGTAGCACTCTCCAACTCTGCAGGCGGTAATACACATTTTGGCAGAAAAACAAAAAGTCACAAGATGCAATTTTGTACTTAGAAAGTGTGTGGGAGGCAAGCTGCGTTAGGTCATTTGTAGTTTGTCCAGAAGAAACTTTCAGTGTCTGGGCTGAAATCCTAACAAAATGAATATCCACTGTAGACAAATCCTCCCTCGTTTGCCGACGACAATGTCAGACACCAAGAAATGGAACCATCTTCAAAGCTCATCAAAGGTGAGAATAAAGATGATGATGAATTTATATTCTGCCCTTCTCTCTGAATCTCCGGGTCTCAGAGTGGCTCCCAATCTCCTTTACCTTCCTTGCCCCACAACAGACACCCTGTGAGTTGGGTGGGGCTGAGAGAGTTCTCCAAGAAGCTGCCGTTTCAAGGACAACTCCTGTGAAAGCTATGGCTGACCCAAGGCCATTCCAGCAGGTGCAAGTGGAGAATCAAACCCAGTTCTCCCAGATAAGAGCTGCACACTTAACCACTACACCAAACTGGATCTCTGTTGACCCCAGTATTTTCTCAGTTTTTAACTTCAACCACGTTTCAGTTGCCCCATTAGGATAATGATCTATCTATAATGATGAGCACCAGTTTGGGGCTCTTGAAAACAATTCTGCGAACAAACGACACCTCTGATGACTCCTCATCCTATAGAAGGCTGTTTATTAAGGGTGTCTGAAAATGTAAAAATAGCAATCTTAATTTCCTGCTCTGCTGAACAGCACCTTGCCTTCAAGTTAAATTATGCACAGCCTCCTGGAGGCCAGCCCTTGGGGACAGAACTTCGGCAGAGGGGTGAAGTTATTTATCTGAACAGCTGCCAGAGGTACACCAGAAAGTGGGCCAGAACAGAAAAAAAAAATGCTCTTAACTCTGACAGATGGTGCACAACCATGTTAAAGAGAATTCTGAGTTTTAAACGTAATTGTGGTAGGTTAACTTTGTAGATTAATCCCAAAACAACATTCTCTGAGGGGTACGGGAGGGGTGGGTTCTGTTTCACCCAAAGAACAACTATTGCAAAGCCGTGTCTTTCCCAAGCATGGCTACAGCTACAGATTAGGGAGCCTGAAGGCAGCTTTGGAATTCTGACAGTGTGGTGGGAACAGTCACAAAATGGCTGCCATACAATGGCTGGCGCAGAAGGTGGAGCCGGCCACAAAATGGCTTCTACAGCTTACCTTCAGTCATTCAGTGAAGATCTTTGTGCTGTGGTGGTAGACGCTGCCAAAGCAATGTTTTTAGAAATCTGCACAGCCAATCAACTCTCCAATGGCTCATCAGAAGCCTTACTGGGCATAAGCCTCACTTGGGTCATGCCCAGCTTCTTAAAAAAAAAAAAAAAAACTGTGCCGGTGCCAAAAAAAAAAAAGCTGTCAGTAGGTATCATGGAAATCCCAGGCACTACCCTGGGAACCCCTCCTCCAGATATTCCACGAGACCACAAAAAAACTCATACCAACATTTCACAGAGGAAAATAAGGACACTCTTGTGTATTTACAACCAGGGCTGGCCCTAAACTGTCCAGCACCAAATGCAAGGCTAACTTCTGCCACCCCTTCCCCCTGCACTGATAACATCTCAGAGTCACATAGGGGCACTAAACTCAGTGCCTCAGAAGGCTGGCGCCCTAGACAATTGCCTAGTTTGCATAGTGGCAGGACCAGCCCTGTTTATAACACTATAGACAACAAATCCCTACCTGTGCCTGCCCATAACACAACACACTACTGACTCAGTTCAGACTTCACATGCTGATCCTTCAAACATCAGATTACAGAATCAGGAACACGTTTGTTTACTTCATTTATACCATATCTTTTGTCCCAACAGGATCCAACTCAGCTTACCTCATTCACATTTCTTCTATTTTATCATCGCAACAGCCCTGTAAGGTAGGTTAGGCTGAAAGTGTGTTCCAGGTCCAAGATCATCCTGCAAGCTTCCATGATAGAAGTGGGTTTGATCCTGAGTTTCCTAGATCCTACTCCGAAACTCTATGATACCTGTTGTGCACATTTCCTTTCTCCCTTTCCTGATTTTCTCTAACCAAGGTTTGCTGTAATATCCACAAGACCACAAACTAATGAAAACTATGGTGAACAGTGCAGAATTGTCTACAATGGATGTAAGAGGAGCCATGATGGACCATACCAAAGGCCCACATAGTCCAGCATCCACTTTGTCTCATGACTCCCATCTTGGTCACCTTTTTTCCAAAATGGACAGTCCCAGACTGTTTACCGTTTCCTCACAGAGCAGGGCTTCTAGTGTCCTGGCCCCACTGGTGGACCTCCTGATGGCATCTGGGGTTTTTTGGCCACTGTGTGACAGTGTTGGACTGGATGGGCCATTAGCCTGATCCAACATGGCTTCTCTTATGTTTCACTGGCTTAATCATCTCAGTGTTTGTCCCCCAGCAACATTTGTTCATAAGAATATAAGAAGAGAAGAGTTCTAATATGTTAGTCCAGTAGTGCTTCTAGCATCCATGTGGCTAGAGGCCAAGGTCTTTCTTTCCTTGATGTTGCCTCATACAAGTGGTATTTGGAGGAATTCTTTCCTCTGAAAATGGAGGTTCCCTTGAGTCACCATGGCTGGTAGCCATTGATGGACTTCTCAAAGAATCTGTCTGATCCCCCTTTAAAGGCCTCTGTGCTCATAACCATCATTGCAGCCACTGGATGTGAACTCCACAATTTATTTACTCACGGTGTACAATAGTACTCCTGTTTCTCCTTTCCTGAATCCATTGCCTAGCAATTTCAATGGGTGCCCCTGAGTTCTAGTTTTACAGAAGATGTAGAAAAGTTCCCTCTGTCCCTCAGGCATAGTTTTACAGATGTTTATTGTGCCCTCCTCACCTCTAATTATCATTTTTCTGTCCTCTTACTTTCACCCAGCCACCTCCACTATCCAGTTCCCTGCCAAGTTACTCCAAATAGAAGAAGAAGGTATTGGATTTATATCCTGCCCTCCACTCCAAATCTCAGTCTCAGAGAGTGGCTCACAATCTCCTTTACCTTCCTCCCCCACAAAAGACACCCTGTGAGGTGGGTGGGACTCTCACAGCAGCTGCCCTTTCAAGGACAACCTCTGAGAGAGCTATTACTGACCCAAGGCCATTCCAGCAGCTGCAAGTGGAGGAGTGGGGAATCAAACCCAGTTCTCCCAGATAAGAGTCCGCATACTTAACCACTACATCAAACTGGCTCTCTAGCTTTGAAAAGAAAAACCCTTTCAATATTGCAGCCAAACTGTTATGCAAAGCAAGTGTATACATATTTGCAAAATTAATTTGCAATAAAAAGACTTATGTTTCTGTGACACAGATTTTTGACAATTAATTCATATACCTGTGCTAGCATGGTATACAGCCAACAAGGTACATAACCAGTGTTTCACCCACAAGAGGAACAATGATGCACCTATTTCTGTCTCTAATACTTAATTCTTTTATTGCAGAGATAGATAGGAAGTATCACATGACCAAAATCCCTTCCCAGCTCAGCTTCCAAGGCACCCTGGAAAAGGCTGCATGGCCGTTTCTGTGCTGCAGATGTTGTGCCCGAAAGCCTTAAGTGCTGCCATCACTTGGCATGAAGTCTGTGAGAGGCAGTCAGAGAAATGTCAAATCCAACTTAAAACGGCAAGTAGTGCATTACTCATTGTCCCCCCCCCCACCCTATGAATAAATTTTGGTCACAGAAAGGTCACCTCACCCATCAATGACATTTCTGCCTGCTTAGCACACTGCAGAATACGCCAAAGGGCTTCCTAGGGTGCAGGCGCTGACAAACGCAGACCCATGATGACTTGAGCACATTTGCCACCGCTGGAGAGCTTTGCTTCCAATGTCATCAAGAATCAGCTCAACATTCTCATTTTATTCCAAAAATGTAGTCTCAAGCAGCAGACAGCTTTGCAAGAACAGTAAAAATTAAAATAAAAAAGAGATGTTGGTTACAAGTGAGGATGGCTGATATATGAAACAGAGGGAGCGTTTGCACTGGTTTAGAGGTGGCTTTGTTGTTCCAGGACAAGGGTGGCCAAACTTGCTTAACATAAGAGCCACATAGAATAAATGTCAGATATTTGAGAGCCGCACAACAGGGGAGGGAGGGGGGAGGGGGGAAGGGAGGGAGGAGAAGAAGACTGCAAATTTATACCCTGCTGATCTATCTGAGTGGCTTACAATCTCCGACCTATATCTTCTCCCCCCACAACAGACACCCTGTGAGGTGGGTGGGACTGAGAGGGCTCTCACAGCAGCTGCCCTTTCAAGGACAACTCCTGCAATAGCTATGGCTAACCCAAGGCCATTCCAGCAACTGCAAGTGGAGGAGTGGGGAATCAAACCCGGTTCTCCCAGATAAGAGTCTGTACACTTAACCACTACACCAAACTGGAAGGAAGGCCAATAGATGGGGAGGGAGAGGTGGAAAAAGCAACTTTAACTTTAAATGCACTCTCCAAGCTGCCAGTTGAGAGTGTGGTGGGGGCTTCAAGAGCCACACAATATGTGTGAAAGAGCCACATGTGGCTCCCGAGTCACAGTTTGGCCACCCCTGTTCTAGGAAATGGGTCCAGTTCAGTACTGGATATAGAATGCTCGGACTGGATAGCCCAGGCAAGTCCAATCTTGTCAGGTCTTGGAAGCTGAGCAGAATTGGCCTTGGCCAGTATTTGGATAGGAGGTCTCCAAGGAATACCAGGGTCATGACATGGAAGCAGGCAGTGGCAAATCACCTCTGAACATCTCTTGCCTGGAAAACCCTATGGGCTCACCATAAATCAGCTGTGCCTTGATGGTACTTTCCACCACACCACCACCATGCTCTAAGCTGGGGGTGGGGGTGGGGAGGAGAGAAGAGGACATTGCAGAGCTGGGGAAAGTACAGAATAGGGCAACCGAGATGATTAAGGGGTTGGGGCATCTTCTCTATGAAAAAAACTTTTCAGTTTAGACAAGAGAATATTAAGAGGAGACATGATAAAGGTTTGGAAAATTACAGATGGAGTGAAGAGAGTTGACGAAGAGATGTTTCTCTCCCTCTCTCCAGATACTAGAACTCAAGGGCAGCCAATGAAGCTGATGGACAGTAGGTTCAGGATGAGCAAAAGGAAATACTGCTGTCCAGAGAGAGTGATTTAAATTTGGGAGTTGCTGCCAGAGGATGTAGGGATGGCCACTGGCACAGAAAACTTTAAAAGACAGATTCATGGAAGAATAGGTCTATCAGTGGCTACCAGCCATAGTTACAGCCTATGGCCAGCTGAACCTTCCTGGAATTGTGTCCTTGCAAATGAAATGCCAATGCTCTGAGTCAGCTTTGTCTCTTAATGGACATGAGGACTAGTGCCTAGTGAGTACTCTGACTTGGGAACCCACAGCCAAAGGGGGATATTACACTGGAGAGCCATTGCTAATCTGAGTAGACGCAGGAGAGGGGGGAGGGGAGAAGCTTGCAATGCCCTGCCATTTCATGTTTTCCAGGCTGAGAGCATCGCGGAGTCCGCTTGCTGAGTGTGTGGCATATAAATCTAAGGTGAATAAATAAATAAAATTTATATCTTTAGTTTTCTGCTGTGTGATCCTTGTGCTTTTCCTTGATATTTCATTTTTAAAATTGCATTGCAAAATCCCACTATTCTCCTACCTTTCGGTTTTAAACAAAATATTGCATGTTTGTATTACAAGTTTAAAATAATATATTTAATTGTGTTTGCCTGTGTCCTTTGTAAAGGCTGTATCTCCTCTATCTGACATTACATTTTAGGACATGCATGGCTTGGCCCCACAAAGTCCCATTTATGTCAGATCCGGCCCGCCTAACAAATAAGTTTGATACCCCTGCTCTAAGCTATACTCTATGTAACACTCCAGCACTAAGCATTTATGGCAGAAGCTTATACTGAATCAAGCCAGGGGTCCTTCAAGATCAGTTTTGTCTCCTGAGACAGCAGTTCTCCAGAATCTCAGGGGGAGGACTTCTGCATCACCAAGATTTTGGCTCTTTGAACTGGAGAGGCTGGGGATTGAACCAGGGACTTTCTGCACACCTTCTGCATGCAAAGCAGAGCCTCTTCCCCTTGAGCTACAGCCCCTCTCTTCCTGAGCCTGCTTAGGGGCTGCATGAATGGAGTGTTGACGCTGCTTGTCACAACCTGGCACTGCACGACCCATCTACTGCCTTTTCTGGTGGTCAAATCCAGACTCAGAGCCAGACAGTAATCTGTCCTGTCTTTCTACTTGATGTAGACCCAAAGCAGTTTGCATCTTTCTCCTTTCCCCCATACTGTGCTCACAACTACCCTGTGAAGTAGGCAGGGGTGGAATTCTAGCAGGAGCTCCTTTGCATATTAGGCCACACACCCCTGATGTAGCCAATCCTCCAAGAGCTAACAATGTTCTTCTTTGTAAACTCTTGGAGGATTGGCTACATCAGGGGTGTGTGGCCTAATATGCAAAGGAGCTCCTGCTAGAATTTCAGCCCTGGAGGTAGGTGAGGCTGAGAGACTACGGCTGGTTCAAGATCACCCAACAAGATTTCATAACAGGGTGGGGATGCAAACCTGGGGTCTTCCAGAGCTTGCCTGAAACTCTGACTACTACTCCCCATTGGCTCTCTATGCTTTTAAGAGTCATTTTGGAGCTACTTTGTGCTCCAAGAACATGAATTAAATACCGCCTGCTTGCACATGGCAAGAATACTACATTTGCGTGTGGCTTTGGAGCCTCAAGAGCTAGTTGCATATGTAAATTTTTGCTTTGCATTTCCTTTTCTTGCTTTCCATAACATTGCAGACAGATAAGGCTGCCCTGGTCCATAGTTATTTGAAGAAACGTTACCACACACATCTCTGAGAACCCAGGAGAGACTTGCATTTCACACCTTAGCACTCTGCAGAAGATACCAGCCATGCCTCTAATAGCTTGTCTGACTAGCTTTCGGAAAGGAACAGAAATGTGGCAGTTTGGGATTTGTGTAAAGCAGAAAAATCACACTTTCAGCAACAGTGCAAGAAATCCCTCCATATGAGGACTATCCAAAGCAATTTACATGGAGCTTTCAAAAAAAATTATATTGCTTAAAATGTCTGTATATGAAGAAAAAAACCCCTACAAGTTTATTTTTTCCCCCAGGACCAATAGAGCTTGAAAGTACAGTGAAATGAGATTTTACTTCATTGTGACAGGGGAAGGGGTTTATTTTTTTAAAAAATGTATCTGCTAAATATAAGCAGCCAATGAATAAATTGCGTATTCAGCCACAGTGAGTTGGGGTTTGGTTGATGCAGACTTATCTTCTTAGTACCTGCATCCTCAAGAATTACAATCTAGGAATCTCTGGATGATGTTTCAGCACATCCTAGACTAGATGACTAAGCAGAAGGATCAGAAAAAGCTTTTTAAAATGGCTTCTCTGTATCTTTGAGCTATCAGGGAGGACAGAAGTTAGGTGGCTGGAAGTGTAGCATTTCTACAGGAAACCCATGAGAGGTTGCAAAGATATATCTAAGGCTGCACCTGCCAAATCAGGATTCAGAGAGGGATTCTGAGCTTGTTGGACAGGATGGGCCAGTGGCCTGATCCAACAGGGTTTCTCTTATGTTCTTGTGTGGCCTGAAGAGAGTTGTGTTCAAATCCACGTTCCTCAAACAGTCCCAGATTTCACCCCACAGGGCTGTTGTAACAAACAAACAAAAAAGAACAACCTCATATAAGTCAGCCTGAGCTCCTTTGCACAAGAGATAGATAAGTACAAAAAAATGAAGGCAAGGTAATTCTTAAGGCATCTAACATAATGTCCAACAGAATTCCCTTTAAGCTGAGTTAGTGTGAGCTACCTCACAGATCTATAGCCTCCAGTTCATACATTTTTGTCTTAGCTCAGGAAGGATGGCCCCAGAGCAAATTAATCTATGTAATAGCCAAATTGCTCACTCACAACTTTAACGCCAGTCGCTCACAAAGTAGAATTTTTGCTCACAAGACTTAGAGGGAGCGCTGATGCCCAAAATCATTTTTCAGTTCTGGGATCAGAGTTCATGATACAGCAGGGAAGCGAGCAATTCTGCTTCACAAACTGATCCCTTTCTTACACGCCTCTCAGCCAGCACCATTTATTTATTTTATTTTATTTTATTGATTTGATTTATATCCCGCCCTCCCCGCCGAAGCAGGCTCAGGGCGGCTCACAACATAAAACTCCACAGTAGTAAAATATACAAGCTATAAAATAATACATTCAATAAAATTATACATTCAGTAACTAAAATCAGCATTTCATGTCATTTGGTGCTAAGGTCTAAGGATTATTCCATTTTTCCAGTGTGACGGCATTCTATCTGCACTGTAGGCACCATGTTAGTTAAAGGCCAGCTTGAAGAAGATGGTTTTGCAGGCCCTGCAGAACTGGCCAAGATTCCACAAGGCCCGCACTTCATCATTTTGGAGTAGGCCAGCTCTAGGGTGGGAAATACCTGAAGATTTGGGGGTGGAGCCTGAGGAGGGTGGGGTTTGGGGAGGGAAGGAACTTCAGAGGGGGAGAACACCATAAAGTCCACCTTCCAAATCAGCCATTTTCTCCAGGTGATCTAATCTCTGTTGCCCAGAGAACAGTGGTAATCACAGGAGATCTCCGGCAACCACCTGGAGGTTACAGCAACTGAGAGAACTCACAATATGTAATGGCTACTCAAGAAAACCACAACGGTTATTGTGACAAATTACGAAGAATAACTTAACATAGCACCTTATAAACTAATGCGAAGTGATATAAAACTAAAGCAGAGATACTCCAGTGCGATCCAATAGACCCATAAAAAATATTTGTCAAAGTCCTTAGTATAGAAGGAGTGCTTTCTTGCTGGAGGGTAAAAATCTTGTTGTAGAATGGTCATTTCAATGTCATTCTTCCATACCAACAAGGTGAAAACACCTCACAACACAGAGGTGAATATCCCTTGCAACAAACAGCTGACTTGATAACATTTGTTTCAATGTTAATTTCTTCAAGAAAGGGATTGATTCCCAGGATAGAATATTCAAAATAGGGAACAAAGTCTCTAAATCTCTGACAATTCAAACTGGGACTCAAAGTCTCCACCATTTACAAGTTGGCATTTGCTCACCAGTTTTCAAGCAGAACCCAATGTCAACCTTAATTTTTCAGGAAAGGGCTTATCCACACAAAAAATATTCAAAAAAGGGAACAAAGTCTCCAAATCTCTGACAATTCAAACTGGAACTAAAAGTCTCCAGAATAAATCTAATAAATAATAATAATAATTCACAAGATGGGATTTGATCACCTCAGTAGGGTATAATGCCATACTCCACCCTTCAAAACCACCATTTTGTTCACTGGAACTGATTTCTGGAGTCTGGCGCTCAGGTGTAATTTCAGGAGATTTATTTATTTAATTCACTTAAACCCTGCCATTCTTCCCAGTGGATATCCCATGCAGCTTAGTAAATCATTCTCCACTCCTCCATTTTATCCTCTCAACAGCCCTGTGAGGTAGCTTAGGCTGAGAGGATGTGACCCAGCGAGCTTCCATGACAGAAAGGGGCTTTGAACATTGGCCTGCCAGATTCTAATCTAATCCAACACTCTTTAACCACTGTACTACACTGGATCTCAGGACTTCAGGCCTCACCTGAAGGCTGGAATCCCAAACAGTTACCCTACTGAAACTTGTTGTGTGGGTTATATCACATTTTCCCAGATAAGGCAATGGGATATCTGCACAACAGAAGTGAAACACCAAAGGAAGTAGAATTATAGGGGGCACATAACGAAAGACCTTCTCTTTTGGTAGAGATGGACCATCGATACAATGTAGTACAGCTACTCTTTGAGTTGCTCTGGAAGGTGTTTTTAAAGGCAAGTCTTTGAGGGGAAAACCCCTCACGGGGTCAGACAAAACTCGCATGTTTGGCTGAGAAAACAGGAAGGCCGCTCCTTGCCAGAGGGTTGGGAGTAGGAAGTCTGCAAGTTCAGGCGAGAACTAGAAGCAAAATAGGAAACGGGAAGCCGTAATATCGGAGTGACATAATTCCTTTGGTCACCTCACAGTTCTGAATACACAACAGCTGCTTCAGAACTGCCCACTGCAAGGAAAGGAAAACAGAACAAACAATTTCAGCAGGGGAAAAATCAAGCAGCTCGGTCCTGGCCTTGCAAAATCAATCCACAAAAGTCACGCATTTACGTTAGCCATTTGTGTGGCCCATCAAGGCCTGAAAGAAGACAGCCGAACACTTTGCCGTTTTCAGAAGTGATTTTCATGCCCACACTCCATAGGCAATAAGCAATGGACATTCACAGTTAGGGATGCCAGCCTCCAGGTGGGATCTGGGGATCCCCCAGAAATACAGCTCATCTCCAGACTACAGAGTTCAGTTCCTCTGGTGGTAACGGCTGCTTTGGAGGGTGGACTCTATGACATCATACCCCACTGAGGTTCCTGTTCCCCACAAGTTCCACCCCCAAATCTCTAGACAGAGGTGGCCAAACTTGATTAATGTAAGAGCCACATAGAATAAATATCAGATGTTTGAGAGCTGCAACAAGACATTACCCATTACGCAACAACCCTGTTACCCACCCTGTCAGTTGGCAGGCAGAGCCAGTTTGGTGTAGTGGTTAAGTGTGCAGACTCTTATCTGGGAGAACTGGGTTTGATTCCCCACTCCTCCACTTGCAGCTCTTGGGGTGGCCTTGGGTCAGCCATAGTTCTGGCAGAGGTTGTCCTTGAAAGGGCAGCTGCTGCGAGAGCCCTCTCCAGCCCCGCCCACCTCACAGGGTGTCTTTTGTGGGAGAGGAAGGTAAAGGAGATTGTGAGCCACTCTGAGACTCTTCGGAGTGGAGGGCGGGATATAAATCCAATTTCTTCTTCTTCCCCCTGGAGAACATGACTGCTATGGAGGGTGAACCTGACAACATCACACCCAGCTGAGATCTACCCAAACCCTGCATCCAAGGCTCCACTTCCAAAATCTTCAAGTACTTCCCAACCTGGAGCTGGCGACCCTACCTACAGCGTGATCCTAAACAGAGGCACACTTTTCTAAATCCACCGAAATGACTCTGCTTATGACGGCACTGATTTTATTTATTGATTTGATTTGATTTATATCCCACGCTCCCCGCCGAAGCAGGGCGGCTCACAACATAAAATCCCACAAACAGTTAAATTAATGAGTATTAAAACTACACATTCAAAAATAAAATAGTTATACAATAATTAAAACAGTTAAAAACAGAATTAAACAGAATATTGAGTTGGTGCTATTCTGGTGGCGACGGCCTTCTTCCACTTCTCTTAAATACCGGTGCCACTGAACGAAAGCCTGAAGGTCTTTAGTATGTTTGCACTTGGGCTATTGCTGCAAAAACATGTGGGGGGGGAAGCTTGTTAAGTCCAAAGCTAATTTAAAGCAAAAAAAGAATACAAATTACAGCCTCACAGCAAGACTAAACGATCTGTTGTTGGATACATCAAAGACTAAATTGCAAGAAACAAAAGCAAAACCACCCTGTATTCAAGATAATATGAAACAGCCAGAAATATAGGGGCAACAGAGGAATAATCACATGTTGTCTGAAGCATAGGGCTATGCCCCAAGTCTTTGCCTCCTTAAACGGCTTCCTACTACTTTTTTTTGTCAGAAGGAACTGCAAGCCAGAAGGAGGTAAATAAGAGCTGCTTCAAATGTTACAGATTAAGGTCATAAACCTACACAAAAGTTACTTCGGAGGAAGTCCCACTGAGTTTTAACAGGGCTTATTTCCAAGAAAATTAGTTCAGATCCGATTTTGAAGAACCTATTATGCATGCACATCACCACTTTTGTATATAATTAGTGCATCATATTTTGCACATGATGCGCAGACACTGGGGAACTAAAGCTAATTACAGTTCTCAGCAGCATAAACGTGATGTGGAACACACAGATGCAGCTGCTGCAGACAAAATTCTGAGAACCAGGTAGTAGACACCACCACAAAACAACTGCCATGAAGGGGTGGGGATGCCGTGGCACAATGGAGAGAGGGGCTAATGACCATGCCTTGAATTCAGCAGGAGCTCACAGGAGTGCAGCTCCTGAACCTTTCTGATGCCCCCCTTCTCCTCCCCACCTACGTACCCTGTCCATTGAATAGTAGGTGCAGCTGCATAACAATCCCTGGGTTAGGAGAGTGGCCAGCCAGTCAGCCACCAGGAGCTTTGCCACACTCCCAGCAGCCCTCATTAACCCCTGGAGAAGCCTGCACCACCCTTGCTCCACTTCTTATGTGATTTTGGGTGGCGGGTGGCTTGCTGGCCTTTTGACTATTGGGGGGGGGGGTGTCGCCAAGGAGAGCCCCAGGTGAGTGAGGCCTGCTTGGGCTCGCGAGGCCTCGCTTGCCCAGGGCTCTCCTTTCTTGTATTGGGTTGCTTTTGGCTGGTGGGGGGGACATATGCTAGTAAATTATGATAATGAGCTCCACCAGGGCTTTTTTGAGCAGGAATGCACAGGAATGCAGTTCTGGCTGGCTTGATGTCAGGGGGTGTGTGGCCTAATATGCAAATAAGTTCCTGCTGGGCTTTTTCTACAAAAAAAAGCCCTGTGTGAAACAATCGTGCTGTCAGGGTGTGCGGCCTAATATGCAAATGAGTTCCTGCTTTTTCTACAAAAAAAGCCTTGAGCTCCGCCACCTATTTTTCTACAAAACAGCCCTTGCTAATGACAATGTTGGGGTGTTCCAAGGCAGGCATCTTGAAGGCAGCTTTTTCCCTAATTGGGTGCTCTCTGCAGAAAGGACAGGAAGCAAAGGCAGGTGCCTCTTCTGAAGCACCTTTTGCTATAGTGTAGTGATGTGGCAAAGGAAAACTGGGGACTGGCTCCTTGCTTCAGGGAAGAAGGAAGTAGATGCCCCCAAAAAACCCACATCAGCAGGTTCCATGGTGCCCAAGAGCATCACATCTGGCATCACCAGCTTAGCATTACATCCAAAGCAGCAAGCTATAATTTGTGCTTGCCTTCCAAAGCAGAATTAGAAATTGAAGCTTAATTGTTGTGGCCCAGTTTTGGTTTTGAGGGCAACCACAAACCATAGTTTGCCAGCTTAGATGGAATGTAAACTATAGCTTTCTATGCTATAGGAAGTCAGAGAGGGAACCAACGTCCATGAAGGGGGGAATTAGGGATGCCAGCCTCCAGGTGGGACCTGGAGATCCCCCAGAATTACACCTCATCTCCAGATTACAGTGATTGGCTTCCCCCAGAGAAAATGGATGCTTTGGAGAGTGGACTTCATGGCATTGTAGCTCTCTGAGGTTCCTGTCCTCCCCAGGCTCCATTCCCAAATCTCCAGGAATTGGATCCGGCAACCCTACTCCCCCCCGCCCCCGCCCCGATCCCCTGCTGGTGACTAGCGAGAACCTAGCAACCTTAAGGGAGAGAATGCACAAGCTCTAGGGTTGCTCATGTGATGCCAAGCTGTGGCATTTTATGGACCCAAAGTCCCTAAAATGGGAAACAACTCTTACTGTATGTAGTCCTTTTGGTTAAACCAGGGATGGCCAAACTTGCTTAAGGTAAGAGCCACATAGAATAAATGTCAGATGTTTGAGAGCCACAAGACATGAACATCAGATGTTTGAAAGTCACAGGACAGGTAGGAAGAAAAGAAGGCAAATAGATTGAGGGGAAGGAGAGGTAGAAAGAAAGCAACTTTAAATGCATTCCCCCCCCCCCCAAGTTGTTGACTAGCTTGGTTTGGAGAAGTTATTTAAAGAGAGAAATGCCTTCTCCAAGCTGGCCAACGAGGAGTGGGGGCTCCAAAAGCCACACAATATATGTTAAAGAACCACATGTGGCTCCCAAGCCACAGTTCGGCCACCTCGAGTTAAATTGATCCAAAGAACAGCAATACAAATCAGAAAATTCAGTATTTTCTGTGCACCTCTCCATGTTGTCCTGCAGCAATAGCATAAAAATTAATGCTATTCCAGGAGCTAGAATCTCAGGCATCCTTTGTAGTGCTCAAGCAACACTGGAGATGCTGGAAGCAATGTCAGCACACCAGAGAGAGATTCAACAACCTAATACATTCAAGTAACTAATTTTGAGGATTGAACTGTCTGTTTTCCTGCCTCCATATAACAGTTAAGCATCCTGTGAAAGAACTGTCATTTAAAAAGCAATGGGAGCTGAAGATTTTGGTCAGGCCTAGGCCTCTCAAAATGGCAGCTTAAGCAAATGAGGCCTTGCTGGAGTTTGGCTGTAAAGGTTAACTGCTGATGCCTAGAAGATTTATTTTATTTATTTTTGCTGATTTCTAGTCCGCCCTTTCCCAGGTCGGGCTCAGGGTGGATTACAACATAATAAATAATTAAAATCACATCATAAAACAGTTAAATTTAAACAGTTAGACCATTAAAATAAATTAAAATAAGGCAGTGTCAGTGTACAGATATGTACATCTTTCACAGGTCGAACACAGGATGCGGTCAGTGCAGGCCAATGCAGGGAGGCCAATTAGCTGGTATGAGGACGCATGCCCACCTCAACCAAAAGCCTGGTGGAAAAGCTCCATTGTACAGGCCCTCCAGAATAGCAATAAGTCCGAAAGGGCCCATATCTCCTCAGGGAGCTGATTCCACCAGGTTGGGGCGCCCTGGTCAAGGCAAGCCAGACGTCCTTTGGGTAGGGTTGCCAATCCCCAAGTGGGGGCAGGGGATCCCCCGGTTTGGAGGCCCTCCCCCCGCTTCAGGGTCCTCAGAAAGCGGGGGGAGGGGAGGGAAATGTCTGCTGGGAACTCTATTATTCCCTATGGAGATTTATTCCCATAGAAAATAATGGAGAATTGATCTTCGGGTATCTGGGGCTCTGCGGGGGCTGTTTTTTGAGGTAAAGGCACCAAATTTTCAGCATAGCATTTAGTGCCTCTTCCCAAAATATCCCCCAAGTTTCAAAACGATTAGACCAGGGGGTCCAATTCTATGAGCCCCAAAAGAAGGTGCCCCTATCCATTATTTCCTATGGAAGGAAGGAATTGAAAAGGTGTGCCATCCCTTTAAATGTGATGGCCAGAACTCCCTTTGGTGTTCAATTATGCTTGTCACAGCCTTGATCTTGGCTCCACCCCTAATATCTCCTGGATCCACCCCCAAAGTCTCCTGGCTCCACCCCCAAAGTCCCCAGATATTTCTTAAATTGGACTTGGCAACCCTACCTTTGGGCCAGGGATGGTCAGAAGATGTTGATTGGCCGATCGTAGAGGCCTCCGGGGCTCATATGGGGAGAGACGGTCCCGTGGGTATGTAGGTCCCAGACCGCGTAAGGCTTTTAAAGGTAATACTAAAAGCTTGAAACGGATCCGGTACTCAATTGGTAGCCAGTGCAGGCTGCACAGAAACGGCCGACTGCCTGCCCGTGTGTACCATAGCTGTAAGATAACTGTGTGTACCATGAGCAACCAATTGCGTAATACTCAGGCTAAGTTAGCCAAAATAAACCTTCAACTGAAGCCCATTTCTCAGTTACAGAAAAGGGGGGAGAAAGAACATTTTTCAGGATCATAGGGATTTTAAAAAGTATTGTTTGCATGATCCATGACAATCAATGACAGATCAATGCCAATCAATGACAAACAAATTAATGACAAACAAAAAAACATGGCAAGAAGGTTTTCTGCAAGAAACATTTCTGCCTAGTCGGTATCATTCAATGTTAGGCTGGAGTCTCAACACAGCTGGGTCTTCTACATAGAATTCGGGATCCGCTCTCTTTGGTTCTGCCCCCCCCCCCAATCCCGTGGAATGCAGGCTTCCCATTGTTCCTTCCAAAATATGGCAGAAACAGACTTCATTTTGGTCTTGTGTGATTGTCTCTGTACAAAACGTTCTGTGAGTGAGAAGAGTGGAAAGGAGCACCTGAACTCAGCTCTGTCACTTATCACCGCTCCTTTACTATCACAACCTTCTGGGCTTCTGAGGTAAAAACAATGACAACTGAGGATCTTGGGGAGATCTACTTTTAGCAAAAGAGATAAAAAAAGAGCAGGAAAGGGGGACAAGATTAAGATCAGTTTCCCCCTCTTTTTTATGGGCTAATGCCACCGCTGCTTGTGAAATGGAAAGAGTTGAGCAAAAGGAAAGCCATAACACTGTGTGCCATTAAAATTTTGTTCTTGGAAACTATGAATATAGGGTGAGGGTTGCCCTGGGCAAGAAACTGAACTTTTGTTCTGACTTGGCTTCTCATGAGTTTCTGACAACTGCAGTTTCCAGGGTTTTTCCCTCCTTCGTCTTGGAAAAGTTTACCTGTTAGGATTTCATTTGGATTAGCGAGCCCTTTCTGTCAGCCTCAGTACTCTGATTTGTTTTTGTTTTTTTAATAGAAAGTCAGGGTCATCAGAAGTCACCCAGCCTAAGGAAGGCTCTGTTCCCACTATAAGGAATGTGGCTTGAGGCCTACAGAATTTGGATATCAGCACACAGGTGAAATAGTACCTAAGGGAACTAGGAAATGAGGCCATACACTTGGTTGACGTTGCCCCCAGGGACAGAATAGGAAAAACACATGTGAAATAGCTCCATATATTTTTGCATGCCCCAGTTCTTCAAGCAATTTGAAATTCTAGGGCAGTCAATTTCTCTGTGTGGCCAAAGCGGTGTGCTTTTGTACGCCAGTTAGTTTGAAATATGCAGCAGATGGCAAAGAAAGAGGCAGTGTTGATTCGAAAGCAGCATCAACAACCAAAAGCAGCCTCCCGTGCGTACCCAGAAGCAGTCTTAAGGCATCTAAAACCAGGGCTACAGAACATGTACTGCCAAAAGGTCCTGTATTGCAACGTTCCATGTTCTTGACAATACCACCTCCCCCTTTTGGGGGCAACAATTTCCAGCAGGCAGCAAAGAATATTTATCAAGTACTTAAAAGGCCATAATAAAAAAAAGGTAAAGATAGTCCTCTGTGCAAGCACCAGTCGTTTCTGACGCATGGGGTGACGTTGCTTTCACAACGTTTTCACGGCAGACATTGCATGGGATGGTTTGCCATTGCCTTCCCCAGTCATCTACACTTCCCCCCAAGCAAGCTGGGTACTCATTTTACCGACCTCGGTAGGATGGAAGGCTGAGTCAACCTCGAGCTGGTTACCTGAATCCAGCTTCCGCCAGGATCAAACTCAGGTCATGAGCAGAGCTTAGGACTGCAGTACTGCAGCTTTAGCAGCCTGCGCCATGGGGCTCTTTCAAAAAGGCCATAATACATTATCATAATTAGTATTCAAATGTGCAAGCCACCCTTGAGGATATAAAAAGGAAAGATAACCCTAACATCTCCTTCGGTTTCAGCAAATTACCAGCGCTTTCTCTTTTTTGTTTGTTTGTTTTTAATTTATATGAGCCTGCATGAGTGTGTGTGTGCGCACCTGGAAGTCATGGCGACCTCTGGTGACTGACCCCTACTTGGAGCCTGGCGAATATTCAGGGAGTTGGCTGAATAAAGCCTGCACCTGCCCTCCTGATTGCTGGTATTCCAAGGAGGTCTCCCATCCAGGTACTTGCCAGAGTCGGCTCTGCTTAGTTTCCAAGATCAGGCTTGCCTGGGCTATCCAGGTCAGGGTACTGCTGCTGGCTCATAAGGCACACAGTTTTTGCAGTAGGTTAAGAAGAGATCACTGTCCAAGGCGGAAGAGGCTCCCAAAGCCAACTCTGACCTCCCAGTTCAAATTGTCATGAAATGCAATTGCTCCTTCTAAAAGGCAAAAACGATCCTGGAGGGTTTAAGAAGCCTACGCACTGAGATCTGCATTTTGAGCTCCACCAAGAGAACATTCCAAATCAGTAAGAGATTAAACGGATGAGAAACTGAAATAAACTAGTTGCTGCGTTTTGTCACAAGGTTTGGGCCTTAGGAGGATTTAAGATACAGGTCTAGTAACCTGTAAAAGATGTGGGTTACACATCTAGCCAACTCAAAGCCCAAAGGCACAGAGGGCGCTCCAGTGTGCTCAAGCTCACGTCACTCTCCTTAACCCAAGCCTTAGAGATCTGAGCTGCTATTTCCAGAAGTCCCAATTTGAGCCCAGGGCAGACTTATGGGTCAAGGCACAGTCAACAAACAAACCATAGAGTTCCCCAATGGGCATATTATCTATGCATGTATGCATCTGAAGTTCTGTTTTATTCCCCTTTCTGAAGCTTTTAAAAAACATCAAAAAGAAGAAGGAATATGCCTTTGAAGAAACAGCTCAAGAACTTGTGCAACCCCCAAGCATTTTTACCACATGATCTAAGCAGTAAGCGATCCTGTGAAAGAAATACAGCTCCACACTCCGAAACTTAGATATCCATGGGGCAAGGACTTGCAGCATCATCAAGAACAGCACTACCAATGGTACAAGATCCACACAGTACCAGGAATTGTAATGAATGGTATCTTTCAATGTACACAACCACAACTGGCTTTTATGTGCAGCAGTACCAAATCTCTGGTACCAAGTCCCTGACCTTTTTAAAGGGTTCTCCCAAGTCCTGGGAATTGGTGGACATTGTCACAACCTTATATATAATCACCGGCACCAGAAATTACAAGTAGGATCACACTTGCAGGAAGAGACCGTATGTACTATGCACAGTAGTATTATCCACAATCCCTGTACCTTTACAAGAGCAACTTTCAGAACTGCTTTGCTGTCTAAAAAAAAGCCCTCCTAAATAACTCAGTTTGGCAGAGCCTGTGGGAAGCCGGCAGGCTTAAAGCAGTAGGCTTAGAGCAGATAAACAGATAAAAGGAAGTACTTCTTCACCCAAAGAGTAATTAAAACATGGAATTCACTGCCACAGGAAGTGGCGGTGGCTATAAGAACAGACAGCGTCAAGAGGGGTTTGGATAAACATATGGAGTAGAGATCCATCAGTGTTCCATCATGAATAGAACACTCTTTTTGGGGTAGTGATGCTCTGTATTCTTGGTGCTTGAGGGGCCACAGTGGGAGGGCTTCTGGAGTTCTGGCCCCGTTGGTAGACTTCCTGATGGCACCTGGGTTTCAGCCACTGTGTGACACAGAGCGTTGTGCTGGATGGGCCATTGGCCTGATCCAGTATGGCTTCTCTTATGCTCTTAAAGTGAGAGCGTGAAAGCTCAGTGTGAGTTGTTGCTGTTAGCAACGTTATTTCAGTCACTGGTTGAATCCAGTTAGCTCTTCAGCTGGTGGGAAGGGGATCCCTTGGACCACCCAAAAACATTTTGCAGAGGATCATGGGATCTGCAAGCACAAAATTCATGTGGGATTAGAGACAGGTTTAGTAAGCGGGGAAAATGGGTGAGACTGAGCAGAAATTTGGCCAGATACAACCCACTGTATTGGAAAGATGTTCTGCAGATGTCTTTTTTAAAATTAGAAACACATAAATCCCCCTCCATCAGTCAAATGGTGGCCCACTGAAGTGCTTTCAGTTCTATAAGTCTACAAGCAGCAAAGCATTGAAAAGAGAGAGAGGTTTTTTTGTTTATTCATTTTTGCTTTTCTTAGCAATGTAAAGCTCAAATTGCTAGGCTGAATCATCGGGAGCCATTAGTTCTGCAGAACAACTCTTGTGGTACACAGTGGAATGGATACTGATCTACATGAGACTGATTATTGATGGCATGGCACTATCTCCAAAAAGGTGTACATATAATAACTTTTATAATAACTTTTTATTTGTATTCCGCCCTCCCCGCAAGCAGGCGTATGTGTGTAAAAGGTCAAATTACAACCCCCATAGGCCAGGGGTGGCCAAATTGTGGCTCTTTCATACATATTGTGTGGCTCTCCAAGCCCCCACCACCCCGTCAGCCAGCTTGGGAGAAGGCATTTGTCTCTTTAAATCATTTCTCCAAGCTAAGCCAGCTGGGAACATGGAGAATGCATTTAAAGTTGCTTTCTTTCCACCTCTCCTTCCCCCCATTTATTTTCCTCCCTCCCTCCCAGCTCTCAAACATCTGACATTCAGCATGCTATGGAGTACAGATAGCAGCTTTATAATGGTGCATCCAAAACAAATTAAATTTGCACAGTGCTTTACAGAACAAAATATGCAAAAAAAAGGAAGATGTTTACCATCTAAAATCAACAATGAGGGAGACAATGTTGGAAGAAGAACTGCAGATTTATACCCCACCCTTCTCTCTGAATCAGAGACTCAGAGTGGCTTACAATCTCCTTTATTTTCTTCCCCCACAACAGACACCCTGTGAGGTGGATGGGGCTGAGAGAGCTCTTACAGCAGCTGCCCTTTCAAGGACAACTCCTGCAAGAGCTATGACTAACCCAAGACCATTCCAGCAGCTGTAAGTGGAGGAGTGGGGAATCAAACCCGGTTCTCCTGGATAAGAGTCCACACACTTAACCACAACACCAAATTAGAAATGGATGGATGTGAATTGATCCAGACACAGACACACAGGCTTGGTTCAAGTGCTGTGTTCACAGAATGATATTTGAACGGAGCTGTACAGACCAGACAAAAGGGCTCTTGGGATTCATCCATCCTTCTGCGGCCAGTGGTCACTCACAAGGAACAGAATGCTACCACCAGCAGGGTTCAGCTTAGCATAGGTGGGTAACTGCCTCCCTTCAGGCATTTGCTGGCCTGCCAGAAAAACAGGGCCTCTTCCGTTTCTTCCCAGGGTGTAGTCTGGGAAATGCGCAACCTAAAACTCTCAAAGTAGTAATCACTTTAACTCCGGCTCTGCTTTAAGCTTGTAATTAGCTACCACAAGCTATAATTTCGAAGAAATGGCACATCACACCACATCACAGGGGAAAATGTCTTCGCTTGTATGTGGCTCCCATCCAAGTTTTTTTATAACAACATGCCAGTTTTTGCCAAGACCCCTCAGTTGGACAAGCAGAAAAAATTGGAAAACCTTTTCCCGTGCGCTTCTCTTCTCTACCCCCACGCTACGCACTGTACTGCTATTTATCAGGTAGACAGTACCACAAAATCTTCACCAGGGTTGCCTTCACAGCAATCCCGGGAGATGCATCATTGAGGTCAATAGCGATTTGTACAATGCCGTGACTGAGAGGGATTTGAAGCTCCAGTTTCAAGACCAGCCCTCTTCTCCAAATAGAAATGCCATTCCACCAGATGATGGATATTTACCACAATATTTATCTTCAGAATGGCTAGTGCTACAGCTCTCTCCATCAGCGTCATCATTTTCTAGTATCCCTTCAGAAGCTCTACTAATATTCACAAGATATACTTACCACTAGGGCTTTTTTGTGGCAGGAGCTCCTTTGCATATTAGGCCACACATCCCTGATGTAGCCAATCCTCCAAGAGTTTACAAAAAAAGAGCCTTGTAAGCTCTTGAAGGATTGGCTACATCGGGGTATGTGGCCTAATATGCAAAGGAGTTCCTGCTACAAAAAAAAAGCCCTGCTTACCACCCATCTTTGTCCATTGAGGTGAAAGTCACAAAAAAATGCCCAGATAGCAAACTTAAATCAAATATCTAAAAACTAGGAGGACTGGTGGAACGCAAAAATATTACTCATCTTTGGCTAATCACTCAATCAGCATCCTGTATGCATTTTAAATAGCAAAGACTGAAAGGCTGTGATTTGACTTTACAAAAAAAACTCTTTCAATGGTCACTTTACAAAAAAAACTTTTCTGTAACTCTAATGGTCACTTCCAGGCATCTGAATTAACCCAAAGCAGCCAGACATTAGCAATCCATTTCAACTTCATTCTCCATTTTACTAAATGTCTTCTTCCCACATCACATGCAAACTTGAACTCAGAAAGGATCCATAGCTACCCTGCCTTCCTAATGGCCACCCAGAGTCCTGCTTGCCAAAAGTACAGTGGGATAGAAATCAAATAAATTACGTAAATGAATGCAAGTACAGTTTCTGTCCAATGGCACTTCCAAACAATATACGAAGAACTGAACTGCATGTTTCTAATGCCCTTCTTGTTTTTCACAGATACCCTTAATAAAGCATCGCCATGCACTAAACTAATTTTTTTACACCCAGAGCCTTTTTTGTAGCAGGAACTCCTTTGTATATTAGGCCACACCTCCTGATGTAGCCAATCCTCCTGGAGCTTACAGTAGGCCCTGTACTAAGAGCCTTGGAAGCTCTTGGAGGATTGGCTACATTAGGGGTGTGTGGACTAATATGCAAAAGAGTTCCTGTTACAAAAAAAAAGCCCTGTACACCCATCACGTAGTTCTTCATAACTCAAAGCTTTGAGAGAAGCTGAAGAAACATTTTACACCCTTGCTCTATAAACAGTTCCCCACAAGCAAAATGCAAGCAGTTGCTGGAACACCACAGGCTACTTTCTGCTGCCTTGTGAAAGAGTGTCCATCGACACTTAGGAGAGACATGACAGAAGACAATAAAATTATGCAAGGGGTGGAGGGAAAGCTTAATATTCCCTCTCCAATAATACAGAACTTGGAAGCAAGCCCAAGAAGCTGACAGGCAGGAGGTTCAGCATGAGTCATGAAACTGTGGAATTCCACTGCCACGACTCCTTTACAATTTTGACTTAGGCTTAGCATTTCTGCTGCCCAGCCTGGGCTGCCAGTGTCGTGTTAAAACTGGGCAAGAAGAAATTGCCTTCATGTTCTTACAGTGAGTAATCATATTGTGGAATGCTGCAGCCTTTAGACACAGTGATGGCTACCAGCATAGATGGCTGTAAAAGCAGGTTAGACACATTCATAGAAGATAAGAACATAAGAGAAGCCATGCTGGATCAGGCCAATGGCCCATCCAGTCCAACACTCTGTGTCACACAGTGGCCAAAAAACCAGGCACCATCAGGAGGTCCACCAGTGGGGCCAGGACATTAGAAGCCCTCATCAAATAGATAGGCCCATCAATAGCTACTAGCCATGATAACTAAAGGGAATGTCCTCATCCAGATGCAATAAACTTCTGAACACCAATACCAGGAGGCAACCTCAGAGGAGCACTTTTCCTATATTCCCTGTTGGTTGGCCCTCCAGGGCAACTGGTTGGCCACTGTGTGCAACAGGATGAAGGGATGAAGGACCAAATGGATGGCTGGTCTGATCCAGCTAGGCTCTCCCTACGCTGTAAGATTATAGAAATGGGGTGGTCAAACTTGCTTAACATAAGAGCCACACAGAGGAAGGAAGGAAGGAAGGAAGGAAGGAAGGAAGGAAGGAAGGAAGGAAGGAAGGAAGGAAGGAAGGAAGGAAGGAAGGAAGGAAGGAAGGAAGGAAGGAAGGAAGGAAGGAAGGAAGGAAGGAAGGAAGGAAGGAAGGAAATAGATGGGGAAGAAGAAGAGAAGTAGAAAGAAAGCAACTTTAACTTTAAATGCATTTTCCAAGCTGCCATCTGGCTTGGCTTGGAGAAGTGATTTAAAGAGACAAATGCCTTCTCCAAGCCAGCTAACAGGACAGTGGGGACTTCGAGAGCCACACAATATGTGTGAAAGAGCCACATTTGGCTCCCAAGCCACAGTTTGGCCACCCCTGTTATACCAGAAAACCAGAGGTACCTTAAAGACTAACAAAATTATCCCAGAACAAAGTTTGAGTCCCGTGTCAGCTTTAAGACCAAAAAAGCTTTTTTTGTGCATGCACCACAGCCATGTATCTGAAGAAGTGTGCATGCACACAAAAGCTTTGTTGGTCCTAAAGATGCCCACTTGACTCCAATTTTGTCCTGTCCCTTCAGACCAACACAGCTACCTAACCTGAATCTAAAATGGATTCCAACACAAACTATTGGGACTCAGAGCTCACTTTCTCAGGTTCATGAACATGTATGATGGAATAAGATGTGTTGGTCTTCAAGGTGCTGTTGGGAACCTATTTTATTTTGCTTCTGCAGACTAGCAAGGTTCCCTGGCATAACTGTAAATATACTTTCCACATGTGCAGCAGCATCACACCAGACATTAATTTTTATGAAGTTCCACTGCCCTTTAAAAGAAAAAAGAAAAAAAAGCTATGCTCAACTTCCTGCAAGTTCAAAACCTAGGCGATTAATGCCAGGAAAAAAAAACTAAAGTTAACAAACATTGCCTTCAAAAGACCTTCTAAATTCTCTTGCCTCCAGCACCAGGAGAGGCTGAGGGAAACTTGCATTAAGTCACTCCACAAATCATTCCCAGCTTTCTTTGCTGTAATGTGGAAGCCAGGAGAGAGAAATTGCTCTGGAAGAAGAGCTAATCTTTTAAATGTAAGGATGAGAAAATGAAGAACTACACTGATTCATTTGGATACACGGATGTCTTTTGGCCTTTAATCTGATCAATCATCAAAATGGTTTCTTAAATAACATACAAAAGTCATTTGAGGTCTCTGTGATGGACTGTAATTTATCAGGAATAACCCCTAGAGGGATTGGGGGGTGGGGAGGGAAGAGCACTAGATTTTGAGCAGAGAAACCCAGGTTCAAATCCACTCTCCGCCGCAAAGCTCACTAGGTAATCTGGGGCCTGCCAGCTTCTCTCTCTCAAGTTCTGTCAGCTTCTACCTCAGAAGTTCTTGAAAAACGTGATGAAGAGTGGAACACAAACAAGATACATACTAAATAAATAAGGAAAGAAGGACTAAAGCCATGATTTGACCCTGCCAGGATCACTGGAACAAGACTTGGGCAGAGGAAGCTTGAAGAACCATCTTGCCCCCATACACACCTACCCTCCAGATGCAGCAATAATACTAGAAGGCACTAGAACACTAATACTAGAAGGCAATCTCAGAGGAACACTTTTCCTATATTTTAGTGGCCAAACTGCTGCTCAGGAACCACATGTGGCTCTTTCACACATATTGCGCTGCTCTCAGAGTCACCACCACCCTATTCACCAGCTTGGAAAAGGCATTTCTCTCTTTAAATCACTTCTCCAAGCCAAGCAAGCCTGGAGGCATTGGAGAATGCATTTAAAGTTGCTTTCTTAATAATAATAATAATAATAATAATAATAAAAAAATTTTATTTATATCCCGCCCTCCCCGCTGAAGCGGGCTCAGGGCGGCTAACAACATTTTCATGAAATTATACAGAGTTTAAAATCGCATTCGCTTTAAAACATTCCAGTTAACCAAGTACTTAGGGTTGCCAAATTGAACCCCAGAAATATCTGGGGACTTTGGGGGTGGAGCCAGGAGACTTTGGGGGTGGAGCCAGGAGACACTGGGGTGGAGCTAGGGGGAGGGGCGGAAATGCACCCCGCAGCCTCTTTCCGCTTGCCGTGCTGCTCCTCCGAGATGGGCTCAGGCTGAGCCCATCTTGGAAAAGCAGCCACGGCGAGCGGAGCAGAGGCGGCAGCGGCAGCCTCTTCTCCGCTCGCCGTGCTGCTCCTCCGAGATGGGCTCAGCCTGAGCCCATCTCGGAAGAGCAGCCACGGAGCGGAGCAGAGGCAGCAGCGGCCTCTTCTCCGCTCGCCATGCTGCTCCTCCGAGATGGGCTCAGCCTGAGCCCATCTTGGAAGAGCAGCCACGGTGAGCAGAGAAGAGGCTGCCGCGCCGCTGCCGCCTCTGGGGTGGAAGCAGAGGTGGGGGGTGGAGGCGGGCCGGGGGCGTGGCAAGCCGCAAGTCCGGGTCCTAGAAGGGCCCGGATTCGCGGCTCGCCATGCTCCTGGCCTGCCTCGCCCTCCCCTGCGCTGCTGCCGTCTCTTGGCTGCTCCTCCGAGATAGGCTCAGCCTGGGCCCATCTCGGAGGAGAAACTGCGGTGGGCGGGGAGGGGGCGGCAGCGGCGCGGCGGCCTTGCCGGCTCCAGGATCCGGCGGCTCGGCGCCGTTTCCCCCCTCCCCCCCCACTTCCATTTTTTGGGGGAGCGGGGGAAGAGGGTGGAAATCCTGGGGTCCCCCGCCAGGGCGGGAGGTTTGGGAAGCCTAAGTACTATACAGATTTCCAGGTGCTAATTCCATTTATGGATGATAATAGCGAAAGTCACCCAACAGCAGTCTCTCAGCCAGCAAAGGCCATCCTGAAAAGGGTGGTCTTGCAAGCCCTGCGGAACTGGTCAAGGCACCGCAGGGCTCGCACTTCTTCCGGGAGCTGGTTCCATAGGTGTGGAGCTGCGATGGAGAAGGCCCGTATACGGGTGTTTTGAAGTTTGGCCTCCTTTGCCTGCCTGCCTTCTGGCTCTCAAACATCTGACGTTCAGGTCTTGTGGCTCTCAAACATCTGACGTTTATTCTATGTGGCTCTTACATTAAGCAAGTTTGGCCACCCCTGCTCCAGTTAATCAGCATTGCTGGTCCTACTGTGGATGTTCCTACACACTTCTCTTCAGACACAAGGCTTTTTCTATAACGGTACCTCAGCTGGGGTCTTCCCATGCTCTGCCCGGGGTCACCATGGCATTGTGCATAGAGTGTCATATTAGCCCTCAGGTTCAACTCTTCACCCAGCCATGAAGAACACCAGGTGATCTCAGACCACTCACTTGGATTCAAATCTTTGCCATGAAGGTCACTGGATGACCTTGGGACAATCACTATCTGTCAGCCTAAACCAGGGCTGTAGTGTGGGAGGGTTTCAAGAGGTATATCATCCTACTTAGAACATTGATTCACTTCACCTAAGCACTAAAAAACCCCTTTAAGATAGTATAGCTTGCTTTTAAAAAAGGAAAATTCCTTGGGGGGGTTGTTTTAAGGGTGCCCATATTCTTGACTTTGCCTAGCTCAGAGCAACCAAGATTCTTCTTCCCTCAGGGCACATGTTTCCAAAATGATCCCAATGTGTGATCATCTCAGGCTATTATGGTCATCTCAGGTAGTTAGAAAAAGAAGTTATTATTGACTTAAGTGTAGGGTTGCCAATCCCCAGGTGGGGGCAAAGGATTCCCCGGTTTGGAGGCCCTCCCCCCGCTTCAGGGTCTTCAGAAAGCAGGGGGAGGGGAGGGAAGTATCTGCTGGGCACTCTATTATTCCCTATGGAGACTTATTCCCATAGGAAATAATGGAAAATTGACCACGGCTATCTGGGGCTCTGCGGGGGGGGGGGGGGGGGCTGTTGTCTGAGGTACTTGCGCCAAATTTTCAGTATAGCATCCAGTGCCTCTCCCCAAAATACCCTGCAAGTTTCAAAAAGACTGGACCAGGGGGGTCCAATTCTATGAGCCCCTATCCTTCATTATTTCCTATGGAAGGAAGGCATTTAAAAAGGTGTGCGGTCCCTTTAAATGTGATGGCCAGAATCCCTCTGGAGTTTAATTATGCTTGTCACACCCTTGCTCTCAGCCCCACCCCCAATGTCTCCTGGCTCCACCCCCAAAATCCCCAGATATTTCTTGAATTGGACTTGGCAACCCTCCTTAAGTGATGTGTTGGTTAAAAGCAGGTAAAAACGTCTGAAAGTCCAGGCTAGTCTGATCTCATCAGATCTTGTTAACTAAGCAGAGATGGCCTGGACTAGTATTTGGATAGGAGACCTCCAAGGAATACCAGGATCATAACGCAAAGGCAGACAATGGCAAACCATCTCTGAAATGCCTCTTGTTCTGAAAACTCTACAGGGTGGAGACAAGTCAGCTGTGACTTGATAGCACTTCCTACCACCAAGTTCTTATTGCACCCATTCATTTCTGAAATTATTAACACCAAAAAACACATCATCAACACCTGTGTTTGACAAGACTGTAAAGAAGCTTGAAGTGGTTGAAATCAGGGGATTTCAGCATGAAATGTGCATGTAGTATTTCGTAACCCTCAAATATGGCAGCCCTCCTTAGCAAGGAAGACATTCCGGCCTAAACTATCTCACAGGGTCCTTGTAAGGATAAAGCAGTAAAGATAAAGCTGAAACAGGGACCCTGCACTGAGCTCTGTGGATAAAGGAGAGAATTAAAATATATTAAAACATCCATCATGATCATAGCTTTTTTAAAAAATAAAAACCTGGAGAGATGCAGATAAATGCAAAAAATAGTAATGTCCCTTTCGGGCTAATCCGCGCCCCCTCCTCTTAAATACAGCACTGAGAAGGTTTTACTCTCCCTTTCAAAAACAAAGCTTGGGAAAGTTGCTTAATTCTCACATAAATTAAAAATAAAGATTGCAGGAGGTCTAACAGCATGACAGAACACAGTGAAAAATGAAATCTTGGATCCCTAGCTGGAAGCCACAATGGAATGAACGGATTTTTTTTTCTTAATGCAAACTTTAATTAATCTACCAGTAAGTGTGAAGAGAACCTTTAAGCCCCATAGCTTGCTGGAAGCTTAATTAACACTCTTCCCAAACATAATAGCTCACCGTCCAACACTCCGTTCTACATTTATATGCTGAAGCTCACATATGGACCAGCAGGTTTTTCACTTTTTCTCCTCACAACAGGAAGGTAAGCTTGTCAGGTTCGATTTAATTTTATCTGCTTCCAATAGGCTATTCCAAGGTCCTGGATCACCAACCACACACACACACACACACACACACACACACACGTCTTGTGCAAGATGCCAAGCAATTAGTGAAAAAGAGCAGGCACTCCATCAATTCTCTTCTTATCACAAGAAGTCTCAGAAATTGATTATCCACGGTTAATCCTTCAGCAGCAGAGAATTTCCAAACCGAAAGAACTTAAAAAAAAAAAAATGACAGGAGGATAGCATGCTTAAAGAGAGGGAAAAGACAGGTTTGCTTCAGGCTGCCCTTGAAGCAGCAAAAGGAAAAAAGGAAGTTTATTTCTCAGTTGAGACCAGCAAGAAAACACATTTCATTGCGCAGCTTAGATGACTTCCAATAAATATTCTGGCCGTAGCCTTTGAGATTCAATCTTTTAGACAATGGGGTTTCTTTTTCAGTCAGACACAGGAAGGCAGGAGGGGAAGGATATTTTGGCCATGGTGGGGTACAAAGATGTAGAGACTGACAGGCAATACTTCAGCTTCCCGCCCCCCCTACTCCCTTAGCTCACTTCGAAGAGAGACCAAGTAGCAATCTTCACCTCAGGGTAGGAAACCCACTGTTATTACATCGTGGTACTTCACAGAGTATCTTTTTCTTTAGATGATCTAAGAAGGTTACAGTCTACATTTTAACAGTGGTGTACATGAGAGGAAAAGAAGGCAGTCAAAAGTTACAAGGGGTTTTGTCAGAGACAGTTGGTGAAGTATCAGAGAGCCAACATGGTGTAGTCATGGGTAAGAGTGGCAGATTCTAAGATGAAGAACTAGGTTTGATTCCCCACTCCTTCACATGAAGCTAGCTGAGTGACCTTGGGACAGTCACAGCACTCTCAGAGCTCTCTCAGCCCCAACTGCTTCACAAGATCTCTGTTGTGGGGAGTGTAAAGGAAGCAGACTGTCGTAAACTAGTCTGAGACTCCTTAAGATAGAGAAAAGCAGGGTATTAAAAACCTTTTCTTCTCCTCCTCCTTCTCACCTTGTAGTGCCATCCACAGCTCCAGCTAAGTACCTGGTTCAGCCAAAAGAAAAACACCATCAGCCACAACTTAAAAACTGTTCTGAGGGCCATGTTTATGTTGTTACTAACCCCATACAATTTTAGCAAACCCTCATGCCAAGGAGTTCAGAGCAGCTGACACAATTCTCTCTCCTCCATTTTATCCTCCCAAGAACGTTGTGAAGGAGTTCCGTTTGAAACAGTGTCACTGGCCAACAGTCACCCAATGAGCTTCCAGGCTAAGCAGGAATTTGAACCCAGGTCTTTCCACTCCTAGTCCAGCATTCCAACCACTACATGTGATTGGAGGATTTCAAGTTCTGCCCTCCAAGAGCCAATCACCTACAAATGAGGGTCAGAATGTGGAAAAGAAAGAGGGGGAGGGCTCAGCAGGTGAACTACTGGACAACTGACAGAGCTGAGGGTGGTGTTAGGGATACCAGCCTCCAGGTGGCATCTGGGGATCCCCAGGAATTGCAGCTCATCTCCAGACTATGGAGAAGTTTTGGATGGTGGACTCTATGGCATAGTACCCTCAGGGCAGTCCTACACCCTATCCCCTGCCGATGGCCAGGGGCCCCCGACAACCTTAGGTGGGATTTTGGTGCCAGAGGAGTTAAGACTAGGAAGTTTGCTGGCTAGGCAAGGGAGTACATCAGGTATTTTGGTGAGATGGTTTGGTGTAGTGGTTAAGTGCACAGACTCCTATCTGGGAGAACCAGGTTCGATTCCCCACTCCTTCACATGCGCCTGATGTGACCTTGAGTCAGTCACAAGTTCTCGCAGAGCTGTTCCTCTCAAGAGCAGTTTCTGTCAGAGCTCTCTCAGCTCCACCTACCTCACAGGATGTCTGTTGTGGGGAGGGGGAAGGGAAGGGAAGGGAAAGGAAAGGAAAGGAGGTTGTAAGCTGCTCTGAGACTCCTTTGGGTACTGAAGGGTGGGGTATAAATCGAATTTCTTCTTCTTCTTCTTGAAGAGAAGAAGGGTTTCGATGTTGTTGTTGCCAAAAACAGCTAAAAGCCTTTCTACTCCATGATACGTCTCAATAAATCAAACAAGAAACCTGCTTTGTAACTGTTTCCTTTTCTCAAGCTTCACCTCTCCAGTATGCTTATTACTGTGATACTGAAAGGACCGGAGAAAAGGAAAACAACAAAACAAGGAAGCCACACATACCGCTGAAATGAACATATTTCTCAGTCATTTTCCTCAAGGCTACTATGTGGTTCCTTCAAACCTATAATTCCCTCATAACAGGCTCAAGTGAATACTGTGTGGCATCCTGAGTCCAAGCTTTGCCTTACTGACAACTAGGAGACTTAGAATCATAGAGTTGGAAGGGATCTCCAGGGTCATCTAGTCCACAAATACCTCTCTCTCTCTCTCACACACACACACACACACACACATACACACAGTGACCATTGCTCCATGCCCAGAAGATGGCACCAGGACCCCTGGCCAAGGTGAACTGGAAAAAAAATTGCTTCCTGAACCAAAGTGGTAAACACCATTTTCCTGGGCATGAAAAAAAGGGCCACAAGAACCCTTTCTGCCCTCCCTCTCAAGATCTGCCTAAATTCACAGAATCAGCACTGCTGTTAGATGGCCATCTAACCTTTGTTTTAAAACCTCCAAAGGAGAGCTCACCACCTCCCAAGGAAGCCTGTTCCACTGAGGAACCTCTCTGTCAAGAAGTTCTTCCTAATTTTAACCGAAAATTCTTTTGAAACTCTTGAAAACCCTTGTTTCCAAAAGCCTCAAGTATACCAATAAAAAGTAGAGAAGAAAAAACTAAACTAAAAAAGTCTATAGAGTGTAAAAATTAACTTTCTAGGTCTGGAGACAGAGGGCGTTTTCGCACTGACCTTCAAGTGGTGCGACCACCCTCCTCACGCCGGCGGATCTGCAGGGATTTCGCACCAGAAGCGCCGGCGCACCCAAAAGAGCCGGCGACTTCCGTCGCGAAACCAGCTCAAACGGAAACCGCCAAGAAGCAGGAAAACGTTTGAGCTGGTTTCGCGATGGAAGTCGCCGGCTCTTTTGGGTGCGCCGGCGCTTCTGGTGCGAAATCCCTGCAGATCCGCCGGCGTGAGGAGGGTGGTCGCACCACTTGAAGGTGAGTGCGAAAACGCCCAGAGTGTTTTCACACTACACCACACTGGTACACTATAGCCAGATTAACTGTTTTCTCTTTTTCCATCTGTCGCTTTCACTGTTTTCCTCCCCCTTCTATATTACTGAATTTGAAGGCAACAGATTAGAAGTATACCTTCCAGTACTTCCCAGAGGAAAACAGAAATATTCTAATTTCATAAGAACAGCCATGTTAGATCAGGCCAATGGCCATCCAGTCCAACACTCTGTGTCACACAGTGGCAAAAAAATATTCTAATTTCATAAGGATCACTGCCTTAACACCACTCTGCTGTAATGACCCACACATCCAACCTATGGCTGCCACTGCCATTTTGAAGAATTTGGAGATTTTAAAGAGCTGCAAGGTTGGGCCCATGACACAGCAGGACCAGGAGGTCTGCCCCCGCTCCACACACAAAACATTCTCAACTGCAAAGATCACCACAGTCCTTTGCAACATCTTAAGCAGCTAAGTTCTTCTCTAAAATGGCCTCAGCGGCTGAGAGCTGGACCCAAGGCTAGGGTTGCCAGGTCCAACTCAAGAAAAAATATCTGGGGACTTTGGGGATGGAGCCTGGAGACTTTGGGGGTGGAGCCAGGAGCAAGGGTGTGACAAGCACAATTGAACTCCAGAGGGAGTTCTGGCAATCACATTTAAAGGGACTGCACACCTTTTAAATGTCTTCCCTCTATTTGGACCTGTAAGACCAAACTGTTAAAACTTGCCCTCAATGGCTAAGTGGAGGCGGCTAATGCCCCACAGCACTGACAATCTCACTGGATAAGTACAGATAACTAGAAACGTCGACCTGCATCTCGGATTTTTAATGGTTTGGAAAAATGTAAGGAACTGATTTTATTGTATTATATATTTAATA